>NC_090058.1:17050025-17157525 GCF_038355195.1 Osmerus mordax | reverse complement strand
CAACATCACAGGTTCTCTGGGGTGTCATGACACGGTATGTGTGTGTGTGTGCGCCTCACAGCAACAGCGCAGAGAGCGCGACCTGAGGAAACAGCAGGAGAGGGAGCAGAGGAGACGCTACGAGGAGATGGAGCAGCTGCGGAGAGAGGAGGAGAGGAGGCACGCGGAGAGAGAGCAGGTACACACACACACACACACACACACCTGGAGAGACAGAGCAGAACCGACTCCCACACATACACGGACCCACACACACTCGCACAGACGCTTTCCGAAAGAACATACACTCGAGCACAGAGAACAAGAATACACATCCTGCAGTACTAACATTTCCATTTGACTTTTTATTTATTTAGCAGACGCCTTTGTCTAAAGCATATCTACATGGAGTCCATATGGAATTTAAAGCAGGAGATTAAGCACCAGAAGTGCATGGTTTTAACCGTATTCTTGTGATTTGCCGGCCGCATTGCAAAGTAACCACATCTCAGCTACCAGGCGCGGTGAACAAAGAAAGATTACAGTCCAATAATGACATCTCAATAGCTGAACTGCAGCTCAACAATAGCACCTAAGTCACAGTAGCTTGTCCGTCTCAATAACAAGAACAAACACACAACCGCCATTGTTCTTTTCCTTTACTGTCTATTCTTCTCCTTCCTCGTTCTGCAGGAAATAACCTCTCAATAATAATAATAGTCTCCCTCTCTCTTTCGTCTCCCTCGGTTTGGAAAGCCAGTATGTCACCGCTCTCTCTTTCTCTCTCCCTCTTCCTTTTCTGTGTTTGACTCCCCTCCCCTCTCTCTGGCCTCCTCTCTTTTCGTTGTCTGACGTCGCTCTGTGGTTCTCTCTCTCTGCGCTGCCGGCTGGGTGTAGGAGTATATCCGTAGACAGCTGGAGGAGGAGCAGAGGCAGTTAGAGATCCTCCAGCAGCAGCTTCTCCAGGAGCAGGCTCTACTGCTGGTAACCCTAGGGGGCGCTACGCCTCCATTCTGCTGCTACACTACATTTACATTGAGTCATTTAGCAGACGCTCTTATCCAGAGCGACTTACAGTAAGTACAGGGACATTCCCCAAGGCAAGTAGGGTGAAGTGCCTTGCCCAAGGACACAACGTCATTTGGCACAACTGGCAACCTTCTGATTACTAGCCCGATTCCCTAACCGCTCAGCCACCTGACTTCCTGCTACGCTCCATCTGTGGCCTGCATGGACCATGTGTTCAACCTCAACCCTTCCCCGCAATGCCCCAGCCCCGCCATTAGCTCCCAGTCCCCAACCTACAATGACCCACTACCCAAGCCCTCCACAGTGCCCCAGCCCCCAACCAGGCCCCCAGTCCCAAGCCCCCAGCCTTTGACCTACAAAGCTCCAGACCCCATCATGGATTTTCCAAAGTGTTGGATGCTTCCAGTATGGAAGTCCAAAGCATTTTCCTCTTCTTGTCCTTCCTTCCCTGCTTCCTGCTGCCTTGTCTACTTCCTCCTTGCTGCTCCCTCTCATCCTCCATCCTTCCCTCACATCCAGAACAGTGTCTGCCATGGCTCATACCAGCGCCCGTCCCCAGTCAGGTGATTGTGCGAGCTGTGTGGATTGGCTTAGGTGTCATTGTTAATGTTCTGTCACATGGAGCGATCCCATTGGTCCGTCTGTGAGTGGCATGTACTTGCTGCATGGTCGGAGCACGGCTGGTCTGTTCGGACAATCTGATTGGCCTTGAATTCGGTATCAATAACTTTCTGTCGGTTTCTTTCTGTTTTCTTTTCTTTAACGCCTGTTTCTGCTCCCCTCCAACCAACTCCCTCGCTCCCCTCTTCCTCCCTGCTTCCCATCTCTCCTCCTCCCTCGCTCCTCCCCCCCCTGCAGGAGTACAAGCGTAAGCAGATAGAGGAGCAGAGGCAGGCAGAGAGACTGCAGAGGCAGCTTCAGCAGGAGAGAGCCTACCTGGTCTCTCTCCAACAACAGCAGCAGCAGGAAGGGAGACCAGCCGACAAGAAGCAGTTGTATCACTATAAAGACTCGGTCAACCCCACCGATAAGCCGGCCTGGGCCAAAGAGGTAACACACACACACACACACACACACACTCATTTGCAATATGTTACTGTTTTCCTGGCCCTTCCGCTTCCTTTAATCAGTATGTTGGAGGTCCAACTCTATGACTAGAAGCTTCTCTTCAGGTGCTGAAGAACTTTGTGGATGGAGTTAAGCTTGGCTAGAAGCCCTCTGGACCAAGATGTTCGGATGATCTTGTTTTTCTTCCATTGTTTTGTTCTTTGTAAACGTGTGTGTGTGTGTGAGCATCTCTTTAACCCTCCTCTGACTTGTTCCAGGTGCTGAAACAGCGTCCAAAGAGTAACCCTCCCATACAACATCAATCCTTCAACCAACCGGCTGCTCCGGCTGCCTCCCAGCCCCATCCCAGGGCCCAAATCCCCAGACCAGGCCCCTCCCACTCCCCCTACCCCCCACAGCCGCCCCCCCACATCCGTGTTTCCCTGGAGACGAGGGATCCCCTGGATCCCGGGCTGAAGCGGGAGATCAGTCTGCAGGTGCGGGAGATGAGAGCACAGAGGGGCCGCAGCCAGGGGCCCAAGGAGCCCAATGAGCCCAAAGGCCCCAAGGAGCCCAAGAACCCCAAGTCGGAATGCAGACAACAAGCAGGCCCCAGGCAGTGGCTCTACCCGGCCACAGAGCAGGACGCTAGCCAGGGGCCAGATAAGCCCCAGGGGCCTCCACCTGGCCCCGGCCCTGTCTCAGCAGCCAAACTGGTTAGTTGTCACAGCCGTCAGAGGTCCCACTCTCCCCGCAGTAGAATAGATGTAGATGTAGACCCAGACATGGACCAGGAGACAAGGGAGGGGCCAGGAGAGAAGGGACGGGACTTCAGGCTTAGGATACTGTCATCCAGCCTGAATGACCTGTCCTACTGCCCCCTCTCTTCCTCCGCCCCCGAATGCTCCCTCCGCCCATTCCTGGCCACTAAACGCCGAGCAAATTCAGACGATCGCCCCAATTACTCTCTGGCAGCTGGAGCGTCCTGTCAGAGTAAATTCCTCCAGATCCCCAGCCCTGATTGGGCGAGGGCGAGGTCAGAGTTCAAAGAGAGGCGCGGCAATGAGCTCGACCTCGCGTCGTCTGCTCCGACGGAGGTGTTGAGGCGGCACATGGCGGAAGACACGCCCCCTGCCTGCCAGCTGATCCGTAGCCAATCATTTGGGGATGTGTGGGAACACCACGACCCCTTCCCCGTCAGCGGTCGAACCCACTCCCACTCTCCTCTCCCCTGGGTGAGAGACTTGAAGAAGATTCTGGGCCTCTCCCCTCGTAGCTCACGCAAGCCCTCCCCACAGACCTCCAGGTCACGAACGCCCTCCCCCTCCAAGCCGGAATCCCTCAGGTTCTTCTTCTCCCCCCTCTGGTCCCCTGCTAGGTCTCCCTTCGGCTCGCAGTCCAAGCTGACAATGCGGCCGGCTGGCTTCTAGTTCCACACACCATATATAGAGTACCATATGCACAGACACACACACACACACACACACACACAGACATCACACACACATACAGACATCACACACACTCACATACACACACACACACACACACACACATACAGACATCACACAGACAACACACAGACATATACTGACAGACAACACAGAAACACAATACACATGAATCCACAGAGTACAATATATACAGACAAATACCGCGTATACAGATGCATCACCTTGATTTCATATGTGTACTTTTTCTGTCTTGTACATAGCGTTACACTATTATGTTTTGACTGTATATTTTACAGTATTTACTTTATTTACCCTCACACACTCACACACACTCTACAATGAATATAGCTAGGACTGGGACCACACAGTAATATCTAGCATTAGACCCCCACCCCCAATTACTCCTCACCCTGCCATGGCCCTCACAAGTCCAAACATCCCACAATACTATACTACGGGGCCGTAAGACTGATGACATCAGGGATGAGCCTTCGTGTCACTTCCTGGACGGTCAGTCAACCAGCCAATTACCTCCAGGCTTGGTGCTGGGTTGGGGCCTATCGGTGCTGGGATCCTCCTCAACTGCTCCTTGCTGTTCAACAGTGGGCCCTCCTCTCCTTTCCATCCCTCCTTCCCTCCATCCCTCCTTCCCTCCATCCTTCCATCCTTACTGTTGGGTGGCAACAGTGTATAGCTGCAACTGTGGATGCCATTAATGACCTCTTCTCTCTCTCTAAGAATCTCCTGGCCTGTGAAAAGATTTTGGGTGCTTAAACAAAAACACACACGCACATTTGTCATCCCAAATGCGAGATGGAAAAACACCCAAAAGCTGTTCTCAATGCAAAGAGAGGTTCTTGGTGAATCTAACAATATTTTCTTTCTGTCTGTCATAGACTTTAGGTTCCGGGACTTCACTCTCTCTCTCCTTTTCTCTCCTTGTTTGCTTGTAGTAGGGCAGCAGTTGATTCTCCTGCTAACCTGTGATTGCATGACTCATCATCCCATCATGCAATGCTCAGACTCTGTCCAACTGTGCCCTTAGACCACTGTAGGGATATGTGCTTGTCCATTAATGATGACATCATCAGCCACCCAGGCACACAACTAACACATCTGATCTATTGAGGATTAACACATTGTGCAGTAGTACAGTAGTTGTTCAGCCTGGGTTATAATCTACAATAATCCCTCCAGATTACTGCCCTCAACGAATTAAAGACTTTAGGCGCACTCCCTCTATGGTCTCTACTGACGTAGTCAGTACAGACCTCCTCCAAACCTTCTGTAAATTTTTATATTGCAAGTGTGTGTGGCCAGCCAGATCATTCCTCTTCCTGGAGAGAAATAATCTGATAATCTGATTATACTGCTCAATGGGGCTCTCTCACACACAGTGCTACACACACACTCACCCACACACACAAACACACACACTGATTTAATGAGTTGGGTTTCACAGTAGTGCCCGCAAAAGTAGATTAAAGATTATTCTTAACCTCATGACTTTGCCATCATTCTAGCTCCTTTACTGTCAATGGGAAACACTGACACACATACACAAACACACACACACACACTAGTGACCTAAGCCTTTCTCAGAAGACTACTCTGTCCAACTCCATCAGAGCTGACACCCTGTAGCTCCACACACACACACCCACACCCACACACACATACAAACTCATTGAAATGGATCGATTCAACACAGCCAAACCCTAATTTCCAAGTCAAAACCATTGAGGCTTTCTATTGGCCAGCTGGGTGGAGGTATGCGGTGTCTAACATGGGTAAACAAAGCTGATTGGGTGGTATAGGATTTAGTGTGTGTGTGTCCTGACCTCCCCCCCCCCCCTCCTGGTGTTACCTGTGGCAGGTGGAGGAGAGGTCTAAACTGAACCGGCAAAGCTCTCCAGCGTTGCAACACAAGATGTCCAACCGTGCGCCCGACCCCTCCTTGCCCCCCCGC
Organism: Osmerus mordax; assembly: GCF_038355195.1. Classification (NCBI taxonomy): domain Eukaryota; kingdom Metazoa; phylum Chordata; class Actinopteri; order Osmeriformes; family Osmeridae; genus Osmerus; species Osmerus mordax. The sequence goes on along the minus strand of NC_090058.1, from coordinate 17,152,047 downwards.
TCTGAGTCCTTCAGCAGTGGGGGCATGCAGCCCCCCTTCACCCCCCCCATGATCCGCTCCGTCGAACCCCAGGTGTGTGTGTGTGCGCGTACGGGTGTGAGGGAACATTTGAACATGGGTCTAGGTGTGTACTAACGTTGAGCTCTCTTTTAAAACGCTCCTCTCCCCGATCTCTCTCTCCACACTCCTCTCTCCCTCCACACTCCTCTCCTCTCTCCCTCCACACTCCTCTCTCCCTCCACACTCCTCTCCCTCATCTCTCCCTCCACACTCCTCTCCTCCTCCCAGATGGCTCACCTGGTCCCAGTCAGGACTCACAGCTCAATGTCCGGCTCCCAGTCGCTGCAGGACCAGACAGGTTCCGCCCTGGGGGAGGTGACGGCCATGGGCTCTCCCCGGCCAGAGATGCCCCCCAGGCAGAACTCCGACCCCACATCCGACACCCCCACCCCCCCGCCTCGGGTGGCCAGTCGGGACGAGAGGGACCGGACGGCCTGGTTGAGAGACGAGGCCATGCCCCCCAAGGTCAGGGTGAGCGAGGGATGGGAGGAGGGATGGAGGGAATGGGGAGAGAGAGAGACAGGCTGGCAGACAGGCTTACACCCCCACTGATGTGTGTGTATGTGTTTCCAGGTTCCCCAGAGGACCACTTCCATCTCCCCAGCCCTGGTCAGGAAGAACTCGCCCAACGGAGGCCTAGGACTCGGCCTTCGCACTGGAGGCCAGCTCATACGGGCCAGGTACACACACCTACACATTTAGTACCACACACACACACACACCTACACATTTACTACCACACACACAAATACACACACCTACACATTTACTACCACACACCTACACATTTACTACCACACACACAAACACACACACCTACACATTTATTACCCCACACACAAACACACACACCTACACATTTACTACCACACACACACACACCTACACATTTACTACCACACACACACACACACACACACACACACACACCTACACATTTACTACCACACACACACACCTACACATTTACTACCACACACACACACACCTACACGTTTACTACCACACACACACACCTACACATTTACTACCACATACACACACACCTACACATTTACTACCACACACACACACCTACACATTTACTACCACACACACACACACACACACACCTACAAATTTACTACCACACACACACACCTACACATTTACTACCACACACACACACACCTACACATTTACTACCACACACACACACACCTACACATTTACTACCACATACACACACACCTACACATTTACTACCACACACACACACCTACACATTTACTACCACACACACACACCTACACATTTACTAACACATACACACACACCTACACATTTACTACCACACACCTACACATTTACTACCACACACACACACACCTACACATTTACTACCACACACACACACCTACACATTTACTACCACATACACACACACCTACACATTTACTACCACACACACACACCTACACATTTACTACCACACACACACACCTACACATTTACTACCACACACACCTACACATTTACTACCTCACACAAGGCAAGAAGCAATGGTGAGTGTGTGATCTGACCAGTGAATGAAACGGTGTGTGTGCTCTTATGAGTGTGAGTCCCTATGTGTATCTCATGCAGCTAACGGGTGTGTGTGCTCTGTTTTCCAGCAACCCAGACCTGCGTCGCTCAGAGCTGTCACTGGATGCCGCTCTGCAGAGGACATCGTCCAACTCTTCCTCTTCCTCCTCCCCCTCGTCTCAGGGTGGCTCTGCCGAGCGGAAAGGTACACACACACACACATGCACGCACACAAACATTCCACGCACACACACACAAACATACCACACACACAAGCTCCTTGTCGACTGGGGTGTTCTTCAAAGAGGCAGCAGTGTATGCTGTTCTATCAGTGGGAGGATGTCAGTTCCAGTTCTGCTCCGATCCACTTGTCTGTGCAGCCCAGTCAATATGACGGGTGAGGGTATAAAGAGACGGTAGGGGGAGGGGAGGAAAGGAGAGAGGGGGGGGGGGGAGTAGAGGGGGGGGAGGAGGGGAGATGAGACAGGAAGTAAGACCGATGTAGTGTAATTGGAAGAATGACAGCATCAATTGGTCTAATTTGACATGCATAGACCTCACAAACTCGTACACATGCACTTTATCTGTCGACTTAACATCATTTAACCAATCCCTCAACTTGATCCTTTGATTCATCTGGATTCTTTGTTCTGATCAAGGTCAAGCCCAGCAGGAAGTATTCCCTACTGGAGCCAATCAGGAAGCTAAGCCGAAACAGGAGGAAGGAAGAGAGTCAGCCAGACCCAGCAGACCAGCTGTAAGTACACACATCCACACGGGTGCGCGTGAGTGTGCACACACACACACTCACACACAGTTTCCATACTTGCCTCCAGGTTCCTCTCACATCTCTCTCCTTCTGGCCTCTCTCTCTTCTGTGACTCATCTGTTTCTCTCTTTCCCTCCCTCCCTTTCTCCTCCTCCCTTTCTTCTCCTCCCTTTCTTCTCCGCCCTTTCTCCTCCTCCCTTTCTTCCACTGTTCACCCTTCTTCTCCCAGAGCTATAAGAAAGCCATAGACGAGGTTAGTGACATCCCTGGCCCCTTTCTCTTCTGCTCTCTCTCTCTCTCTCTCTCTCTCTCTCTCTCTCTCTCTCTCTCTCTGTATTTTTATCTCTTTATCCTTTCTCTCCGTCTCTGTGGGCATGGTAGACTTGGATACAGACTTCTGTAGAAGTGTATTCTGTCTATTAAACATTGAAACTGAGGGTGCATCATAGGTGCAGTGTGTGTATGCGTGGGCGATAGATTTACTGTGCGTGTGTGGTACGTTTGTGTGTGCGTGCTTGGGTGCGTGGTAAATTTGTGTGTGTATGTGTTTGTGTGTGTGTGTAAAGGTAGAAATCTAATGACTAATGACAAGATCTGAATCGTGTATCTTTTTCCTGTTTCTTTGTCGTCATGATTACTGGGTCAGGAGGAGCTGGTAAGCCCCACTGTGTGTGGCGGTCCATCCCCCCTGTCTGCATGCCTTGGTTTGGTCCATTGGCTGGGATACATGGGTGGGAGGGACCACTGGCCACTTGGCATGGGGGTTTGATAGAGGGATGCAGACTGTTGCTGCCTTCCTTATCCAAACTGAAGCCAGTATTTGACCTCCAGGTGTTTGTGTGACAGACGTATATCAGTGGTTGACCCCCTTGATGATAATAATGGTTTTTCCCACTCCCTGCATCTATACCCCTCCTCTCTGTGTCAGATGGTTTCTCCCTCCTCTCTGGACTGTGAGGCTCGTACAGAGTACCACCAGTAAGGACTGACCTAGCTATGCTTCCAGGAAACAAAATATTTATCTTCCATCTTTGCTTCCATCCTCCCCCCCCTCCCCCCTGTATTCCCCCCTCCTCTTTCTCCTTCTCTCCCTCTCTTCCTCCTCATCCTCCCCCTCTCTCTGCAGGACCTCAGTGCGCTGGCTAAGGAACTGAGGGAGTTGAGGGTGGAGGAGGGAAACAGACCTCCTGCAAAGGTATGTTAGCTGTGATCCGGAGACGATGATGTTATTGGTGGTGGTGATGATGATGGTGTATGTGATGATGATGGTATTGGTGGTGGTGATGATGATTAGTGACCGCATTGTTGTTGTTGAAGGTGACGGACTATTCGTCCTCCAGCAACGAATCAGAGAGCAGCGATGAAGATGGGGAAACCGTGGGGCATGATGGGACTGTGGCTGTCAGCGACATCCCACGCATCATGTAAGACACTGTGTGTGATTGTGTGTGTGGGTGTGAGTGTGTGTGTGTGTATATGTGTGTGAGTGGAGGGATGGCATTGCTAATCTGTGTCTGTTGAGGTATGTGTATTTCTAATCTGCTGTGTGTGTGTGCATGTGTCTGTGTGTGCGTGTCTGTGTGTGCGTGTCTGTGTGTGCGTGTCTGTGCGTGTGTGCTCCAGGCCAGCGGTGCAGGGCAGCAGTGAGACCTACAGGGGACTAGCAGAGGACTCTCTGGGAGACACCTACAACAACTCTAAAGACAGCACTCTGATGATGAGAGAGGTGACATTTGAGACCTGCACTCACACAAACGTCCACACACAGACAAAACAAATGGTGAAACGTTGCTTGCTCACCTTTCTCGTTCTCTCTCTCTCTCATTCTTCCTCCTTTTCTCTCTCCCTCTTTCTCCCCCCCCCTCTCAGGCGGAGGAGAGGAGGAGGGGGGGTCACAGCGAGAGCAATGGGTTTGGCAACCATGGTAACCATGACAACCTACCTGACCTGGTGCAACAGAGCCACTCCCCATCTGCCACGCCCACATCCGCACTTCAGGAACTCAGTGACTTGGCAGAGGTGAGACGCACACACACTATATACACTACCGTTCAAAAGTTTGGGGTCACCCAGACAATTTTGTGTATTCCATGAAAACTCACACTTTTATTTATCAAATAACTTTCAAAATGAATAGAAAATATAGTCAAGACATTTACAAGGTTAATTATAAGGTGAAGTCAGGTGGCTGAGCGGTTAGGGAATCGGGCTTGTAATCTGAAGGTTACCGGTTCGATTCCGGCTGTGCCAATGACGTTGTGTCCTTGGGCAAGGCACTTCACCCTACTTGCCTCAGGGGGAATGTCCCTGTACTTACTGTAAGTCGCTCTGGATAAGAGCGTCTGCTAAATGACTAAATGTAAATGTAAATTATTATTATTAGATTTTTTTTTTTTTTTTTTTAATATACATTTTGTTCTTCAAACTTTGCTTTCGTCAAATAATGCTCCATTTGCAGCAATTACAACATCGCAAACCTTGGCATTTTAATTCTAATCCTTCTAATCATCCATTAGTCTTCTAAGGCAATTAGGAAACACAATGTACCATTCCAACACATACAGTAATAGTTGCTGGAAATGGGCCTCTATACACCTATGTAGATATTTCATTAAAAACCAGACGTTTCCACCTAGAATAGTCATTTACCACATTAACAATGAACAGTGTATTTCTGATCAATTTAACGTTATCTTCATTGAAAAAAACAGTGCTTTTCTTTGAAAAATAAGGACATTTTTAAGTGACCCCAAAATTTTGAACGGTAGTGTATATTTATGTTAGCTGTAACTGTACACAGTTTGGTACGAGTTCAGCACAACAGGAAAAATCTACAGATCCCAAATTATAGGTTTGTTTTCATATTACGTCTATATATTCCACAGCCTACATTTCATGTCAATCTGTTCACGAAAGTCTGGTCTACTCAACTCTGAAAACGGCTAACATTTTCCATTTGGGACTTTTGAGATATTTGAGCAGTCCTGAGCATTTACAAACTACTGTTCGCTAGCAGGTAGCAGGTCGCCCCGGGAGCATTACTCCCCACACAAAAATACGGACAGATGAGGGAAGATTGTGCAGCGTTTTTGCTAATTTCATGTGATCAACTTCATAATCCATTTCCATTAAAGATTCTGTAAAGCAAATTCCATGATTTACTTCTCAGTACATTATATGCGTGTAAAAGGAGTTCATGAAAGCATGTGCAAAGTTAGACCGTTGAACAGTTTCTCTTCCGTTTTCAGCTCAGGTTTTGTATAGGCGGAGCCAAAACCCGACCTATCTAAATCACAGCGACCTATCTACATCAAATCACAGATGGTTGCATTCTGTTACTCAGCTGGTACGATGCAAAGATAAAGTAATTAATACATAAAAAACTCAGAGACTGCATAAATTCGAGGGGGCGGAGATTCAGCTCCTTCAGGCGACACGCCCCCCCAGTCTCAAGCAGAGAAGACTGCTGATTTTCTCACGATTTCAAAGCCTAATTTAACATACTTGTCGGTGGTTTTCTTTCATTCGAATTTCGATCGGTAATTAACAACACATTCTTCTGTGGTGCGATGAACTTAAAACTAATTTTCTATTCCACTTTACAGGATCTTTAAGTAGAAACGCCTGACTCAGATGTATTCTTCATGCACTGAACTGTGTACAGTCACACCCCTTACATATATGTATACCTGCTCTACCCTGAAACAAGACTGACTGTTGGCTTTCCTGTTTCTTAGTTTGGGTTGGGCGGGTCTAAAGCCTCCTTCACACCATTCGTTGACCCTCGTGTCTATCAAACTTCCCCCAACGATGAGGATGATGAAGATAACTCTGCAGCTGGTGAGTTTAGTCTCCATCCACCTCTGTCATCAACCAATCACGTTTGGAAATAGTTTTCCAGTGACCTATTGCAGCATTCCGGTGTCAGTATTTGAAAACCTAACTGTTCATCCATCCCTCTGTGTTCATCTATCACACCTAGCCATGTTTGCAAATGAGCTCCTGAGGCAGGAGCAGGCCAGACTCAACGAGGCCAGAAAGATCTCGGTGGTGAATGTGAACCCCACCAACATCAGACCTCACAGCGACACGCCGGAGATCCGCAAGTACAAGAAGAGGTTCAACTCTGAGATCCTGTGTGCTGCTCTCTGGGGTGAGACACGGCTCCCTCTTCCGCAGGGACACATGCACTAATGTACCTATTATGGAAGCACAGTTTACATTTCGTCATTTAGCAGACGCTCTTATCCAGAGCAACTTACAGTAAGTACAGGGACATTAGGGTGAGGCAAGTAGGGTGAAGTGCCTTGCCCAAGGACACAACGTCATTTCTCACGGCCAAGAATCGAACCGGCAACCTCCCGAATAATAGCCTGATTCCCTACCGCTCAGCCACCTGACCCTGCCGTTTACTTACATTTAGCTCAACATATAACATGTTTAACCATTCAGTTCTAGTCTAACTCTGTCTCTCTGTCTTTGTGTGTGTGTGTCAGGTGTTAACCTCCTGGTGGGGACAGAGAACGGGCTGATGTTGCTGGACCGTAGTGGTCAGGGGAAGGTGTACAACCTCATCACCCGTCGGCGCTTCCAGCAGATGGAGGTCCTGGAAGGTCTCAACGTCCTGGTGACCATCTCTGGTAGGTGACAACCAACGTGATCTTAACACGACCCTATCACTACCCCTACACAACCTCAACACACCCTCAATACAATACCAACAGAACCCTGACACAACCCTTCTACAACCCCTATACAACCACAACATAACCAACTAACCCCAACAAAACCTCGACACAACCCCAACCTAACCCCAACATAGCCCAGACACAAACTCAATATCAATCTGGCTGAATCTTGATCACAACCTGACCGCAACCTACAACACACCCCGGTCACAACCTCACCACAAATTCAAAAGCATGGCTTACCAACCTTTCTACCAACCCACATGTTCTGAGCCCTGTGCCCCCTGTGTTCGCCCCCCTCCCCCTGACCCTCCAGGTAAGAAGAACAAGCTACGTGTTTACTACCTGTCCTGGCTGAGGAACAGGATATTACACAACGACCCGGAAGTAGAGAAGAAGCAGGGCTGGATCACTGTGGGGGAGCTGGAGGGCTGCGTGCACTACAAAGTTGGTACGTGTTCGAAAGAATGGTTAGAAATCCACATGTGGCAACACACACACTCGTGCAGCACACACAAGGGCTCTAATGTCAAACACAGTCTGTGTGTGGGTCTGAGTTTGGGGAAGGGTGCAATATTTCTCTCTTGGAAGTCGCTTTGGATAAAAGCGTCTGCAAAATGCGTAAATGTAAATATTTACACACAAACACACACAAACACCCACCGTGTGTGTAAATAACCTTATTTAATGCTTTAATCCAGTGAAATATGAGAGGATCAAGTTTTTGGTGATTGCACTGAAGAACTCGGTGGAAATCTATGCCTGGGCACCCAAACCATACCACAAGTTTATGGCCTTCAAGGTAAGATACACACACGCACAAACACACACACACACCAATGGACAAACACAACAAATCATCTCTTTTTCATGCATCTCATCCTCCTTTCATCCCCCCTCCCAGTCGTTCACTGATCTGCAGCACCGCCCCCAGCTGGTTGACCTGACCGTGGAGGAGGGGCAGAGGTTAAAGGTCATCTATGGCTCCAGCGTTGGCTTCCATGTCATCGACGTGGACTCTGGGAACCCCTACGACATATACATCCCCTCCCACGTGAGTTCAAAGCCCCACCTACCTCACCAGATCGATGAGGTCATCGCCTTGTGACAGAATGTCGTAGCTATCCTAGCAGCAGACCACACTGAATTCATTGCGGCTTCTCATGAGACAAGAGGATGTGAACGGTCGATTTCGAGCTTGTCTGATATTTTTGACTCTCTGACTCAACCTGCTCCCCTCTCTCCCTACGTTCTCTTCTGGTGACTCCGTACGTCCAGATGAAGGTGACCATAGATGCATAGATAGATAGATTAGATACCCTTCCAATTAACTTACCTGTAACCTTTACCCTGTAGAACCATAGCCAATCATTTAACCCACACAAGTCATGTCACATAGATAGAACTATACTTATATAATTACCCATCTACCCAAAGACCCATATACACCCATGGATGGATGGATGGATGGATAAATGGGTAGTTTGATAGATATAGATCTATGTGTGGATGGATGATGGAGAAATGGATGAATGAATGGATGTGCTGTGTGGTTGAGTCATATACAGTGGATAACCTGTAGAGTAGAGCCGTAGAACCATAGTTGTGATCCTAAACACTATCTCTATGTTTTTGTAGACGTATCTACGTACGTTGTCAGGTCTTAAACCTTCTGTGTCTACAGTAGCCTACTGTGTTGTATCAGGTCCAAATCCTGTCCTGTACTGTGTCATGTACTAGGTCCTAACCCTGTTCTGTCATGTACTAGATCCTTACCCTGTCCTGTACTATGTCAGGCCCTGTCCTGTGATGTCATGTACTAGGTCCTAACCCTGTTCTGTCATGTACTAGATCCTTACCCTGTCCTGTACTATGTCAGGTCCTGTCCTGTGATGTCATGTACTAGGTCCTAACCCTGTTCTGTCATGTACTAGATCCTTACCCTGTCCTGTACTATGTCAGGTCCTGTCCTGTGATGTCATGTACTAGGTCCTAACCCTGTTCTGTCATGTACTAGATCCTTACCCTGTCCTGTACTATGTCAGGTCCTGTCCTGTGATGTCATGTACTAGGTCCTAACCCTGTTCTGTCATGTACTAGATCCTTACCCTGTCCTGTACTATGTCAGGTCCTGTCCTGTGATGTCATGTACTAGGTCCTAACCCTGTTCTGTCATGTACTAGGTCCTTACCCTGTCCTGTACTATGTCAGGTCCTGTCCTGTGATGTCATGTACTAGGTCCTTACCCTGTACTGTATGTACTAGGTCCTAACCCGGTCCTGTACTATATCAGGTCCTAACCCTGTCCTCTGCTGTCAGATCCAGAGTCAGGTGACCCCCCATGCCATCGTGGTTCTGCCCAAGACGGACGGCATGGAGATGTTGCTATGCTACGAGGACGAGGGTGTGTACGTCAACACGTACGGGCGCATCACCAAGGACGTGGTGTTGCAGTGGGGCGAGATGCCCACCTCTGTCGGTACGTGCGTGTGTGCTTGTGTGTGCGTGTGTTTGCTTGTGTGTGAGTGCGTCTACACTGAGTCTTAATGGAAGGGAAGCGAGTATGGGTTCATCTTAACTTGAATTACATTCAAACCCCAACTCTACTGCTGTATTTTCAAGGGGGTGTTACATGCTACATGAGGGGGAAGAGAGAGTTAACTGTGTATCTCACTGAAGTCCTGGGCCCTGTTTCAGAACGAGGGTTTAGTGAAAACTCAGTTTGTTTTGAGTTTCACAAAGCCTCAGCTTTGGGTTTCAGCTTAACTTTGATTCAGTTATCATGGCAACATACTCTGTAAAGATAACCTGCTCACTGGCAGGTTTTCTTTAACCGATCCTGAGTTTCTCTTCCTCTTGGTGATTCTCACAAATCAGTGCAGCAGTTAAACAGACAAGATTTAACAATATCATCTAAAGTTGCTATTGATGTTCATTGTAAGCATTTAGAAAACTTATATTTAATGAAAATACATTTTCATTACTGTAACCAATTTAAAAGTTGAGCAATCATAAATAACAAAAAATAAATAAATTTGAACTATTTGTATGGCATGCCCTCTTGTACAGATAAGGGGGATCTCATTCTCAAATGTAATAAAAAGCATATTTTAAATTCAAAGAATAATGCCATTACCTCATATTCATATTCATATTCATATTCTGCATACACATTCACATTTTCAATGATGAAACACAAATCATGTTAACCCAGATCTAATACTGCCACCCTGTGGCTGTCAGTGAGATTACATCACATCCTCTGTTGCTGTCAGTGAGATTACATCACATCCTCTCTGTGGCAAGCGAGAGGGAGTTCCCCCCTAGTGACTGTGCTGCAGATTTCAGAAGCTCTGTCTCTTTGTTTCTCCAGCCTACATCCACTCCAACCAGATCATGGGCTGGGGGGAGAAGGCTATCGAGATCCGCTCTGTGGAGACAGGTCACCTGGACGGGGTCTTCATGCACAAGAGGGCCCAGAGGTTGAAATTCCTGTGTGAGAGGAACGACAAGGTGAAGACAGAGTTGTTTTTTTCGTGAAGGGGAAATGTCCTTACATGTACTCAAGACACACAGCATGCACAAAGCAGACACAGCAGACTCAGATATACATAGACAAACACACAGTCCCACTCTGACTCTGACTCTCTCTCTCCCTCTCTCTCTCCCTCTCCCTCTCCCCCTGCAGGTGTTCTTTGCATCGGTGCGTTCGGGAGGAAGCAGCCAGGTGTTTTTCATGACCCTCAACAGGAACTCCATGATGAACTGGTGAAGCTCCTCCTACTCCCTCCCCATTGGTCAGCCCAGCGTTCCATCTGAGACTGAGGCACCAATAAAAACAGCTAGTGGCTGGTATGACGACTACTGCAGTGGCTGTTGAAACACTGTAGAAGATGGTCAACACAGATATACTACCAGGCAGATGAAAGTTGCTGTGGAGCTGATGGAGACCAGGAGGACCGCAGGGATGGCACCTCCTGAGAACACTGCAACTGTTGAACCTCTTTAGAAATGAACCACACTACTCCCCTGATCTCCCTTTCCCCTTTCCTCTCTCTCTCTCTTACGCACTCTCTCTCTCTCTCTTACTCACTCTCTCTCTCTTACACACTCTCTATCGCTCTCTCTCTTACTCTCTCTCTCAGCCCTCCTCGGTTTCCAGGATTGGGTGACCCATTTGAATCTTCTGTGACCTGTTTCAACATCCCTCTGTCCCACTAGGCAAAAGTAATGCCTGTGTCCCTTTAAAGTCAGGTCACCTCTACCATCCTGCCCTCCCAGGTCATCTTTCTCTCCTCTCCTCCTCAAGTCTTTAAATTCTGAAGGTGCTGCATCAGATATACTGTAATATTAAATGAACCTAACAGTTTTTCTGTTTTTGGACATGTTTTCTTTCTAAGTACTAGGATGTTGAGTTGGGTTGACGTCTGAAGCTTGATGATGACATGTACAGCACATTCACGTATCTGAATCGGAAGTATTTGTTGGTCTGTCTGTCTGCCCAATTACCTGCCTGTCTGTATGTCTGTTTGACTTCATGCTGAAATACCAGAGAAAATAATGTGTTCCATACACAAGAGAATCAAATAACCATCAGCTGAAAAAGAAGTATGTTTGTCTGTAAAGAATCATAGTGAGAAGTTCTGGCACCCAATTTGAGTCAATGTCATTCTCTTCTGATTCAAATTATTTTCTGATTGAGTCGTAACTGTTTGTACAGTGCCTAGCATTATGTAAGATAAAATAAAATGCCGGCCAATTTATTATCATTGCCTATTTTGAATTGATATTTTCTTTGGATTATGATTAGATTTTAACACTTTAATTACATTAAGTTAACATTCACTTTAAGATGACCTTGTTGAAAGAAAAAAAATATATATATGAACATGCAGATTATTCACAATCACAATCGGAGTCCTACTCACAGAATGCAGTGCAAAACTGAATGCTGGGAAATGGTGTATTTTGCCGGTGAAGGATGTACTATGTAGTGGAGTTGAAGGTAGGGGTCTTGAAGGTACAGATTAGAGGTCACTGTGTTTGACTGACACTCAAAAATTATATATACACATACTGTCTCTCCTCTAAACCACTATCACTGTCTGGATATAGATTTTTGTTTATATTGTCTTATTTACTAAACAAGTTATTTTTTACAACCATGTCTATACAATCATGTCACAATTTGTTAACCAGAAGTTGGAAATGATTGTTATTACTTGAATGCTTTTGTCCACTTTCATGATATTTTGAAATGTAATTAGCAGTCTTATTTTGTTTTAGGGGGACAGGAGTCTGTCAGGGTTAAAGCAATAAAGAGCTGTGCTGATTAAACTACTGTCTTCCTAGTGAGTGAGTGAGTGAGTGAGTGAGAGAGAGAGAGAGAGAGAGAGAGAGAGAGAGAGAGAGAGAGAGGAGAGAGAGAGCGAGAGAGAGAGAGAGAGAGAGAGAGCGCGAGCGAGAGCGAGAGCGAGAGAGAGATTTGACTTGTTTTATTCTGAAGAGAGTTGGTCCTTGTGTTGAGGACTTTTCTCTAGGAAAGTAACAGTAACACTGTTTTTGAATTATATTGTTTAGAATGAGAAAGTCATTACTTATGTTGAGTTTGGGGTTTATTTGTTTTGTAAAAGAGATACTGTAAGAGAGTAATAAAATAAAATAAACGAGAACATAATTCTGTCATGGTGTCATCAGATTTGTGTGAACGTGTGCGCACCCACATGCCTAAGTTTGGTTGTTCATGTGATCTGTATTCTGGTTTTCTGTGTGCTGTGTATTGTTCCATGTCTGTGCATGTGTGAGTGTGTGTGTGCGTGTGTGCGTGCACAGAAGTGTGTTACTGTGTTTCTGTATCAGCAAAGATACAGCGACCCTCAGACTTTGTCCTGATCAATGGTATATCATTAACTCCTTCCCTAATACCCCAACACAGTCCAACACACGCACGTTCGACTATCACATGGTTGCTTTCATAAGAAATGTCACGCCTGTCAAGTTTGTATCTTCACTGTACACTGTATCATCACTGAACATTGATAATATGTCAAGTATAGGGATTTGCTGTGATTTGGAGAAAGCCAGAGAGAGGAGCAGACAGACAGAATCCTAGAGTTGCTGGAGAGAGTAGACCAGAGAAGAGATGCATGAACAGAGAGAGAGGAGCTGAAAAAGCTCTGAGAGCACTGCTGGAGAGATGAGCTGGACACAGCGGCGCAAGGAGAAAGGAGCAGGGAGAGACCGCAATGGAGAGAGTGCAATGGAGAGCGTGAACACAGCGTGATGCCTAGGGATTGATCATTACCCGGAGATGTGTGTGTGTTTGTGCTGTGTGTGTGGGGGGTGTTATCTCACCATGCAGTGGGGCCGCAGCAGGTCCTGTGTCCAGCGAAGGAGTTGACACTCTGGACCCAGCATGGAGTCAGGAAAGGTAAAGATTTCTCCATTCACACACTTTCGCACGCTTTCCAACACTTTATCACGGGAGATAAAGTATCCAGCTCCTTGATTAAATAAACATCAAACTGTTGTTTACTTCTGTTTATACCTCATCTGATGGGAAAACAGCCGATGTTGTTTGTCAGGCATGTGTATGTTTCAAGATAGTGATTGTGTGTCTGTCTGCATAGCCTCATTAATATGCCCTGCTGTATTGTACAATGACATTTGAGACAAGACTGCTTTACACAGTTAGTCTGGCGAGTGTGTGTATGAGGATATGTGTGCGTATTTGTTTACTTTCATTTAATTACTTTTATTACTTATAACATTGTTTTTATTGATTTTATGTAAAGCACTTTGAGCTGCAATTCTTGTATGAAATGTGCTATATAAATAAAGTCTTATTCATTCATCAAATATATATATATATCTCAAAAACAGATATGTCTGTTTTTGTTCGCGGTTAAGGGTTGGGGATAACGCTGTTTTTGATGGGAGTAAATTGTCGGTCCTCGCTAGAATAGTAAAACAAACTTGCGTGTGTATGTGTTGCAGTTGACAGGTACCCTGGCTCTGGCTGTATTCACAGCAGTCCTAGGCTCTCTGCAGTATGGATACAGCCTAGGAGTCATCAATGCTCCACAGAAGGTGCACACACACACCTCCATCTACACACACATACGACTCCATCTACACACACCTCCATCTACACACACATACGACTCCATCTACACTGACCTCCATCTACACACACACCTCCATCAACACACAAACACGCTTCAATCTCCACTCACCTCCATCTACACACATACCTCCATCTACACAACAACACAATCGAACAAAACGTTGAATAAAAGCCAACAGAAATAATAAATTACTTATCCATGTATTAATTCATTACATATTTGATTTCATGATTCATCAAATAATTAACTCATTCATTCACCCAGTCAATAATCCACATCCAAATTTCTCATCGATGATAGTCCACAAAGGCTTACCTTTACATTCCTGGGAAACCATAACAACAGCCTCAATCTCTCTAGTGGCTGACCATTGCCTAGTGACTGTGTCGGTGACAGCTGTTACTTTCTCTGGGTTAAAGATCATAGAGAGGCATTACGGACGGGCCCTGGGGTTGGTGCCAGAGGAGCGTCTCCTCCAATCAGAGAACAGCACGCTGGTGGAGGAAAATGAAGTACACTCGTCTGTGGTGATGTACTGGTCCCTGTCAGTGGCCATCTTCTCCGTGGGAGGCATGGTCTCCTCGTTCCTGGTGGGCTTTGTGGGGGACCTGAGAGGAAGGTGAGGAAGAGGGGAAGAGGAGGAGAGGAGGATGGAAGGAGGGGAGGAAGAGGACAACAGTGGCATAGATACGAATGACATAAATGAAATAGTGATCCTTGTTTGATATTTGCGTGTGTGTGTCCCAGAGTGAAGGGTATGCTCATGGTGAATGTGTTGGCAGTAGCTGGTGGCCTGCTGATGGGCCTGGCCAATACATGGAGGCCTCATATCATGGTGATCTCTGGACGAGCTGTCATGGGCTTTTACTGTGGTGAGGGGGTGAGGGGGTCCGGGGGAGGGGGTGTAATGGGCTTCTACTGTGGTGAGGGGGTGAGGGGGTCCGGGGGAGGGGGTGTAATGGGCTTCTACTGTGGTGAGGGGGTGAGGGGGTCCGGGGGAGGGGGTGTAATGGGCTTCTACTGTGGTCTGGAGGTCTGGGGATCTGGGAGGGGGTTGTAACTGTGTTTGAGAAAACAGACTATAGTTCAGTCAATGTCATTATTATCTGCTGCTAGGGTCAGCCTAGACTGTAATGAATAATTTAGTACAATAGATGGCCAATAACTCACCTCTCATTCCATGTCTGTGTGTGTGTATGCGTGTGTATTTTGTGAGTGCACCTGTGTGTGTGTGTGTGTGTATGTCTGTGTGTGTGTTGCAGGCCTATCGTCAGGGCTGGTGCCCATGTACATAGGGGAGATAGCTCCTATGGCATACAGAGGAGCTTTGGGGACATTACACCAGCTGGCCATCGTCACTGGCATCCTCATCAGCCAGGTGAGACACACACACACACATTGTCTTGCAAAGGCATCACACTTGGTCTACTGCAGCCTTGAGTAATGATGAGTGATGGTCCATGTCGAATGTTTTACCTAGGTCCAAGTTTCATGTCATTAATCGTTTAGCGCCCGAGGTTACAGGTAACGTACTTGGACATTTCTAAATTGGAGTCAATCTCCCTGACATCTAACCGACTTGTTTCAAGCGTCCCTGGCCTTGCATACACGGGTCAGGGAGTCAGGTGGCTGAGCGGTGAGGGAATCGGGTTAGTAATCCGAAGGTTGCCAGTTCGATTCCCGGCCGTGCCAACTGACGTTGTGTCCTTGGGCAAGGCCAAGGACACAACGTGTCACCCTACTTGCCTCGGGGAGAATGTCCCTGTACTTACTGTAAATCGCTCTGGATAAGAGCGTCTGCTAAATGACTAAATGTAAATGTAATACACGTACAGTAATAACACACATGTCCACGCAACCACACACTCACGCAGGGCCCTCTCGTCATTGGAAATATGTGTTTGTGTGTGCTAGTCTGGTTTAATACATAAATACTACATCATTGTGTTCTCCCAAACACATACCATGACTAGGAGAGTCCCAGCCGAGACAATAACTGGTCTGTCAATCATCTCTTTCCCTCTGTGTCTCTACAGGTGATCGGTCTGGAGTTCCTCCTGGGGAATGACTCCATGTGGCCTCTACTGCTGGGTCTATCCGGAGCCCCGGCCCTGCTCCAGTCCCTGCTACTACCTCTATGTCCAGAGAGCCCTCGGTACCTCTACATACGCAGGGGACTGGAGGCTGAGGCCCGCAAGAGTAATGCTGACTCTGTCTCTCAGACACACACGCATGTGCACTTTTGTATAGTTGAACACACACAAACACAGATATACTGTACACACACACACACACACGTACACAGATATACTGTACACTAGGGGTGGGAATCTTTTGGTACATTACGACTCGATTCAAATCGATTATTGGGGGTCACGATTCGATTTAAAATCGATTCACAATTATTTCGGTTCACGATAATTTTTGTATCTAATTTCGATTCAATATATGCTTACATTTGATTCCAGTTTGCTGTTTAGTGTTACCTGTTTCTATTTGACTGTGATAGGCAGTTAAGTGTTGAAGAAAAAAATCCCAATGCATCAAAACCTTGTACAAGGTAGGTGGTGAAAAATAAGTTATTCATTGGTGACACAAAAATAACTGAAGGGCAATTGCCAGACGTGTAGACAGGTGAGTACGGGTGATGGGAGGCTGATGGTGGTGACGAACGTGCAGGTCGGTGGTTACTGGTGGCCAGGCGGGAGTGAAGGGAATTCCAGGGTGAAGGTACTGAAAAAACAGAGGAACAGGAATCCGATCAGAAGACAAGCAAAAGATTAGCAAAGCAAACAGACTGACTAGCAGACCGATATGGGCTGGCACGCAAGCACCACGTACGAGAACAGCTAATGATCCGGCAGGGACTGGATGTCAGGCCACAGCTTAAGTAGTGTAGTGATGATGATCAGGACCAGGTGTGTTTATTGCTGAAGAGGAACAGGTGAGAGCAGATTCGTTGCCCGGCAACCGGAACGGGGTACGTTCAGGAACGTAACACAAAACGCAGAACAAATCAGACAGACAGGGAAAACAAGCTCAAGGGGAATCGATTTTTTTCCCCCACCCCTACTGTACATACACAAAGCTCAAACAGATACACACAGATACAAACAAATGCACTCACACAGACCTGCACACGTACAAACCACATTTGACAAAAATACACTGTCAGACTTCCTCCCTCTCCCACCCCCATGCATTCTCCTGCAGGTTTACATCGTCTGAAGGGGGAGTACGACCCCACAGCAGACCTGGAGGAGATGAGGAAGGAGAAGGAGGAGGTGGAGAAGGAAGAACAGGTGTCCATCGTCAGACTGGTACGTGCTGCACTGTTGGCTACTACACTGTCAACATGGATACAGAGGACCAGGAACACCACACAAACACAAGCTGCCTGCCTGCCTGCCGTCTGACTGCCTGCCTGCCTGCCGTCTGACTGCCTGCCTGCCTGCCGTCTGACTGTCTGCCTGCCTGCCTGCCGTCTGACTGTCTGCCTGCCTGCCGTCTGACTGTCTGCCTGCCTGCCGTCTGACTGTCTGCCTGCCTGCCGTCTGTCTGCCTGCCTGCCTGCCGTCTGACTGTCTGCCTGCCTGCCTGCCTGCCTGCCTGCCTGCCTGCCGTCTGACTGTCTGCCTGCCTGCCTGCCGTCTGACTGTCTGCAGCTACCTGTGTTGTGTCTCCTTTCTGCCTGTCTGTCTGCAGTGACCTGTGTTGCGTCTGTCTGTCTGTCTGTCTGTCTGTCTGCTGTGACCTGTGTTGTGTCTTGCGTCTCCAGGTGTGTTCGTCTCTGTACAGACAGCAGCTGTTCGTGGCCCTCATGATGCACCTCTCCCAACAACTCTCTGGCATCAACGCTGTGAGTAGCAGAGAGGAGGGAGGAGCAACAGGAGGGGGGAGATGGAGAAAGAGAGAAGGGGGAGGATAGATAGGGAGTGAATGTGTGTGTCTCTCTCTGTGTGGATGTCACCAATGAGTCACCAGACTGACTTTTATAGATTAGATTACAGAATGTTATTGTCCTTGATTGTGACATAAAAAGTATTTTTTTATGTGACACTCATATATTGCAGATTTATGTAATCGAAAGACAATGTTTGTTTTGTTGTTCTCAGATCTTTTATTACTCGACGGCCATATTCGAACGTGCTGGTGTTTCCCAGCCTGTCTACGCCACCATTGGAGTAGGAGTCATCAACACCGTCTTTACTATGGTGTCAGTAAGTGCAAGTCAAATAAAGGCCCCAAAATTTGCCTTGCGCGCTACGCGCCCTCGCATTAAATATCGGACTCCCGAACTAGCACCACATCAAACACAGAATGTGCATGCATTAGCAGGGCAGCTGTGGTGGCGTATACGGGGGCCGGTTCTGGTGAGCCGGTCTGGATCAAAGTCCAGGGCCTATTTATACTCCCAGCCGCCCCCGCAACATTAAGCCCCCCCACCCCCTGATAAAATATGTTCCCGCGGCTATGCATGCATACACACAAACATGCATACACACACACATATACTTTTCCAGGTGTCCAGGTGACAAAGGAATCATGTGACAAAGACAATTCTGAAATTCCAGTTGCACACTTGTAAATAATGAATTCACAAGCATAGGCAAAGGTGATCATTAATTTTCCTGCTTGCAAAGGTTCCAGAAGACACAGTCAACACACACATCCATTCATTGTGTCCACTTCATCTTAACTCGCGAAAGAACCACCCTTGAACATTTTCCACTGTCAACACACATCCGTCCATAATGTCCTCGTAATCTTAACTGAGGACAGTAGTTGATGAGATCTCTGATAGAAGCCTAAATCACGAGCCTATTCACCATCTACTGACATAACATGGCAACTGCAACCCACAATTAATAAAATGATTATGGGGGGTGCCCATTTCCCTGTTATGACCCTCACATACGGACATCATTGACTCTCCTGTATTTATTTATTAAATATATCCTCCCTCACTCTTTTTTTATCCTTTTCTCTATCTCTTTCTTTCTGCTCCCAACCACACGTTTTCCTCATTCTCTCACTCTCCACCTGACCCCTTCGCTCTCTCATTCTCTCTCTCTCTCTCTCTCTCTCTCTCTCTCTCTCTCTCTCTCTCTCTCTCTCTCTCTCTCTCTCTCTCTCTCTCTCTCTTATCTCTCTCTCTCTCTCTCAGGTGGTGCTGGTGGATCGGGTCGGCAGAAGAACCCTGACTCTGATTGGCTTAGGAGGGATGTGCATCTGTGCGGTTGCCATGTCAGTTGGCCTCATCTATCTGGTGAGCAAATCGCATTTCAAGCCCTCAACAGCTTAAGTCATACACTCCTTTCTTCCTCCTCTGACCCTAGTTTCCTGTTCATCCCTCCATCTTGCTTAGTGGGCTGTTAGATATCCTGACTTTCACTTTCTATGTGATATTTTCAAAGCTACTATAAAGTCTACAGTAGCATAGCAAGCATCTTACAGTGCTGTAATAACATCCCCTCTATCACAGCTTGTTATGGTGCAATGGTTTACTCCCCAAAGTGGGTTATCTGTCCCAAACCAATATTTCCTGTCCCAAACCCTGGTCTGTACTCATAGCTGATAGCAACACCACGTCCTTAGTAGGGTTGACATCCCCTGGAAAGCTCACAAACCAATAGACTGTTTGAGATCCCCTGACTGCTTCCTGTTTCCTGTCTCCCAGAACACGTTCTCCTGGATGAGCTACGTCAACATGTCGGCCATCTTCCTGTTTGTGTGCTTCTTTGAGATCGGACCTGGTCCCATCCCTTGGTTCATTGTGGCAGAGCTGTTCAGCCAGGGACCACGCCCGGCGGCCATTGCTCTGGCTGGCTGCTGCAACTGGACTTGTAATTTCATTGTGGGGATGACTTTCCCCTACATAGAGGTATACACAATGCACTCTTTCTCATGTTATTTTCCCCTCACCGACAGTCAACCTATCTCTCTTTCACGGACATTCAAACACATTTAGGCGTTCTTTCCCTTTCTCTCTCTCTCTCTCTCACACACACACACACACACACACACACACACACACACACACACACACACACACACACACACACACACACACACACACACACACACACACACACACACACACACACACACACACACACACATTCACAATCCCCCTCTGATGCTGTGCTGTGGCTGTGTCTCCTGTAGGCTCTGTTGGGTAGCTACGTGTTCATCCTGTTTGCGGTGTTCCTGTTTGGCTTCACTGTGTTCACCTACTGCCGCGTGCCAGAGACCAAGGGGAAGACCTTTGAGGAGATTGCTGCTGTCTTCCAGAAGGGCAGGAAAATGGTTCCTCCAGGCCCCAAGATCTCCACAGAACTGGAGCACCTTAAATCAGCCTCGGATGCCTGAAAAAACACTGTGTGTGTGTGTGTGTGCTCTGTATGTCTATGTATGTTTGAATCATGATGCATTTGTATCTAAGTTCTGTTCTATCTGTGTATAATAGCACATTAATATAAGTTCTCTCGTCACAAACATTGGTCTTCCCCAGCGACTGGAAATGAGGCTCTGATACGGCAGCCATCTTGTACAGTTAATCTACCTGGAGAATACAGATATCCTTAAAACATTTTTTAAGATTTGTACATTTTGTGGGGCTGTGGATTATCCTTGACATACAGTGACAGTCTTAAAGCAATCAAACCCAATAGCAATAAATGTACCAAAGTGTTGATTGATTGGTTAAATTTGTATGCAAATAAATCTGAATAATGGACTGAATAAAAAGTGTTCGATCGGGTCGGGTAATTTGTTGTACATGTAACGCCGATAGGTGGTGGACTCAAAAGCACGACTCCGAATATTCACAAAAAGGTTTTACTGGATTCAGAAGTCAAGGCAGAGAATGACACGAGGTACAAAGAAAACAGGCGCTGTCAATCAGGGTTGGGGAGGTCAATCACAGGCAGGGTGGTGCACACACAGAAAGAACCAAGACATGACCTAAGGAGAGGGGCAGGATGTAACAAAACCATGGTTGCAAAGTGTGGACAGGTGGCTGTCAATGTTTAACCCAGAGGAAATTGAATAAACCAACAATCTCTCCCTTTCTCTCTCTTCCCCCCCCCCAACCTTGCCACCTCCACCCACGTCCCTTTCAGTTTTTTCCACCAGAGCAGAATTAACTAATGGATGCTTGTGTCAACTGACACTCCTGTCTTCTTCTGCTATCTCTTTATGTCAACTGTGCAGCCAACACAGCATGCACCCTCACACATCTGCTGAAGCATACATATTCACCTGAAATGGACATTCACTTCCCTGTCTATGCTAAGCTCTTGTTTTAACATGTTTGGTTTCTATTTTTATTTATTTTTTATATAGAGACAATGACAGTGTGGTATGTGTAAAGGGCCAAGGCAGGGAGACAGCAGGGAGAGGGGAAACCAAGCAGCAAATAGCCCTTGGCTGGAATCAATCCTGAGGTAAGGCCTTGACCGATGTGGTATCTACTCTGTGATTCACTTGGATGCCCCCTGTAAACACATACGCTGTGTCTGATCTGAAGAGTGAGGGCCAACCATTCAGGTAGCACACCTCAGTTTGCATAATAGAATTATAGGCTTTTGGCCAAATTCTCACCAAGCCCATACAATTTCCCCATACATTAAAAAACCTGAATCTTCGCTGCATCTAAGCTCTCATTCTGTTCAGACCTTACACTCTAAAACCTGAGGGAACAGCAGACCCTAGTGGTACCTACCATAACTGCACGTCCCACTCCTGTCCTGCAGGCAGCACAGCCGTTATAAATAGTCTGGTACGTTGATGAGACAGTGGTGATTAGAAGAATTCAGAATTCATACATTATTACATTCTGATGCGCTATGATTTTGTAGGTGCAGATCCAGGTAAACTATAAGGATGTTCAACAACAGCCCTGCCTACCCAAATTAGTCGTTTGATATCAGACACAATCCAGACAAGAACATACATGTGCTTTTGTCCACAGGACTCTAAACAAGTGGGTGAATCAATCAATGGTTGAGTGAATGACTGGAATGGCTCGAGGTCCCTGAAGTTATGAAAGCATCCCCCTCCATCGCCTCCCCCCTCCATCTCTCTCATCCGTGAGACGTGAAACCAGCTAATGGTACTACTGCAGTGCCGAAACTCCGCGCAGGCGCTCTACCGTCATATCTTTGTTGCAAGGTAAGAACTTTTTCAATGCAGTTGATGATGAACATAATTGATTAGTGCGTGTTGTCAGTGAATAGACGAACGTTGGAAAATTTTCGGTATATATTTGCACATAGCTAAGTTAATGTGTAGCTTGCTTGCTAGCTGGCCTGTCTGCTTTCTATGGGTGTGGAGGGAGGGTGGTGCTGAAGTGCCCAGACCGGGAGAGTGAGACTAGAGGAGAACCGGACGAGGCCCAGGCTGTTCGCACTTTATGTACTTATTAAAAGTTGTCCTCTAGCTATAGCATCTACTGCTAGCTAACTAGACGACCTGTCAATCCAACTAGCTTGTTAGTTGGCTAGATGCAAAGAATCTTCACAATGTATTTGATCTATTCGCTAATGTTAGGCTAGCTGTACTGTATACAGTAACGGTCTGTCTGGCAATGTTTTTCTAGCGCGACAAAGGATCTCAGCTCAGCTAGCTATATCTAGTCGGGAAATAGTAAATACACTATTTATTTGTTACTGCACACAATCGCCGTGTTTACAAATGTCAACACGAAAAAGTTGACCAGACTTGCTGCAAGAAATACTGAAAGCTACGCCATTAACTTTTCATCTGTTTAGGCTAGATACTATAGGCTTGTCACGATGAAAGTGCTGAATGTTTGTTTTGGTCTTGCAGCAGTACAGTACAGGCAGCAGCAGCAGTTTGTGTTGTCCATCATCCACCTAGTTTAGCGTAGCAAGCTAACGGACCACTGCCATTGCAAACTGCACTGTCCATTTAGGTAGAGGTCCTGGTCGCTAAAGCATTTAAGTAGTATGATTATGACAATTTTGTGTTGTCCCTGCTTAGCTAGCGAGTAACCATGGCAGACACAGACTTCACCAGTGGAGATGCGGGGGCTTCTGCCACTTATCCGCTGCAATGCTCGGCACTGAGGAAGAACGGCCATGTCATGCTGAAGGGACGACCCTGCAAGATAGTTGACATGTCTACTTCCAAGACAGGCAAACACGGGCACGCCAAGGTAACTGTGTGGTAGTGTAGGATAACTGTTATTACCACAGTCACATGGAGCGCTCCATGAATAGCGCGCAGGTTATCATCCTGTCATCATCAGCCCCAATTAGTGGAAGAGGAGAGGCGCACATCCTGTTTGTAAAATATAATGCCAACCTGTCCATCTTCTCTAATTGTTTGTCTGCCTAATTTCCCCATTCCTATGTCCTTCAAACAGATACAAATGTGGCAGAAGTTCCTTTAAATGGTGAAATAAAAACATTATTGCATATACAGTAACAAAGTAGGCTACTCATGTTAAAACATGGCCACCAAGTTACAGCTCAGCTCTACAGAAAACAAGACCTGCCATCCAGTCATGCTATGTCTGTTCTCCAGGTTCACCTTGTAGGACTTGACATCTTCACCAACAAGAAGTATGAGGACATCTGCCCCTCCACCCACAACATGGAGGTCCCTCACATTAAGAGGCTGGACTACCAAGTAAGGGTTACAAAGGGATAGTATACTCCCGTAAAGTTTCCAGAAATATTCAGGAATCGCAAAATCTTGCCCTCAAAACTATTATTTTATCTTATTTCATTCATCTTACATTAACTCCAAAAGCAAAGTATTAAATAGAGATGTGACAAAATGTATATTACAACAGTATACTTGAACTAAATTGGAATATTATCGTTTATAATTTTTTTTGGGCTTGCAGCACAGTGAAAAGAACCCCATCTAGGCATGGGCCGTTAGCAGCTTTTGACGGTATGGTAACCTTGAGTAAAAATACCACGGTTTCACTGTATCACGGTATTGCGATTACAGCTTTAAAATATTTTTGTTGAACACAATATATTTTATTTTTAAGCAACATATAAAATAGTTTGAACAGCAGTAAACATGTGAAATTGAATAGTTCAACTCTAAGAAGTTTTTCTTTTACTAAAAAGAACAATCCATAATTATTGTTTTAATTGAACTTCTACACACACAGATGGTGGAAGACTTAAATAAAAGTTAATACGTGAAACCAGCTAAATGTAGGCCCTAATTCTTGTACTAAATCGCAGAAATTTAGTGTCAGGACTCATGTCTTATCAAAAGTTTGAGATTACCATACCATGTTCCTTATTGTCTGGTTTTTAATTCTGTATAACTCGAGACAACTATCAACTCTGCAGAACTCTGCGCTTCTCAGCGTGAGAAATGGTCGACATGTGAGTCTCACTCTCACAGCAAGTGCTTGAGATTTGAGAGATCTGTAGTAGGCCAATCTGCTCTTCCCCAGAAAAATATTTTTCTATGGCTCTGGTGTACGGTAGGCTAACGTGAAACTAGCTGATGCTAGCTAGTTAATTAGCCGTGTTATCTGCCTCAGTCAGTAGCATGCCAATAGTACCGTTCAAAGTTTATTTCACCAGTGCTAAACAAGCTAACTATGTGTACTGTGAATGGATAAATTCCAGTAGACTGGAGGAGGATCTACAGTTACATTGCTATTTCACAGATATAGTTAATAAATTGACCACAACCAAAGTCAAACCATCCATGGAGATGAAGGCAGTCTTCCTCTCCCTCCCTCCCAGCACCATTATTAGGCACACCTGGTGCCCAGTACCTACAGGAATACAACACAGTCAACCAGACAGTCACACACTGGGTCATTATATGACTACTGTCATGGTGTATATGGGAGTCAGGTGGCTGAGCGGTGAGGGAATCGGGCTAGTAATCCGAAGGTTGCCAGTTCGATTCCCGGTCATGCCAACTGATGTTGTGTCCTTGGGCAAGGCACTTCACCCTACTTGCCTCGGGGGAATGTCCCTGTACTTACTGTAAGTCGCTCTGGATAAGAGCATCTGCTAAATGACTAAATGTAAATGTAAATGTATATGTGTCTTTCTCAAGTACTGGAGTTAGTTTGGGGTAGGCAGTTGTCTACTGTATTTGTTTGCCAAAGTTTTTTGTAATCAGACTCAGGCTTTGTATTTATCCGCATATATCGGTTATCGGCTTCCGAATATAAAGAGTTATCAATTATCATTATCACATTTAGTCATTTAGCAGACGCTCTCATCCAGAGCGACTTACAGTAAGTACAGGGACATTCCCCCAAGGCAAGTAGGGTGAAGTGCCTTGCCCAAGGACACCGTCTTTTAGCACAGCCGGGAATCGAACTGGAAACCTTCTGATTACTGGCCCGATTCCCTCACCGCTCAGCCACCTGACTCCAGACAGAATTTCCATATCGGTGCATCTCTAATGCTGTTGGTGCACCAGAAAAACTCAGTTAAGCAAAGATTAAATACATAAATAATTCCAGATGAGTACCATATTTTTCGGATAAGCCACACCCCACCAGAATGGGAGCGTTGTGTTTGTAAATCCGAGTATAAGCCGCACTGGAATATAGTCCGCACTATATGGGAATAATGATACCAAGCAAAACATGAGTATAGTCGATCTTACAGCATGCTGTTGTGTAACGCACTTCGGTTATGGATAGTATGTCCAGAAATAAAGCCAAGTGTTTTGTGTATTGTATAAATATTATAAACATTTCATTTCTAGTTAATGTCTGTTAGCAATTACATCCAATGAATTTATTTTATCAATGTTCAATGACTAGCGAAAATGCGGTTGGCTAAAATGCCAATGCAGTTTTGTGAAATAGATTGAATAGGGTTATATAAGAAACAACTGTCCACAAAGAAAGATTTATTGACATTTGTACCAAAAATTAAAAGGCATTTTCATACATAAATAAAAAATTGTCATGGATTAATTTACATACGTAAGCCCTTTCAATTTGAGTTTGACCAAGATGAGGTCTGCACAACATGCTGTTTGGGGACTAGTATTTAAATAGCATTCACAAAAAAAGTGTTTCTCCTGTTATTTTGTAATAAAAACGTGCTATAACCCGCATCAAAATATAAGCCGCACCACCACAAGAAAAATGATAAATTGGGGTATAAGTCGCGGCTTTATTTACGAAGAATACAGTATATATTTTATATGACTGTAAAACCTAAAGAAAGGCACATCTTACGTTGTAGTCACTGGTGTTCCATCCACCTAGATCCAGGTCCCTTCATGTACTATGTCAGTCATACTGAACCACAAATACCTCATGGCTAAGTTAAAGCCAAATTCCTGTTGTGGAGAAAAAAAAGACTTTGAAGATACAAGTCTAACCACAGCATGTCCTGCGCTCCCAGGCCTTAAGGGTGGTATCCACTAGATGCGCTGGCATTATCGAGCAGGTGGAGATGGGTGTAGAATGTTTATTTGTTGTGCTTGCTGTGTGTTTACTTTGACCACGCCACACTAGTCTTGCTAATTCTGAGGTAAACCAAGTGACAAACTTGTGCTAGGTGTGTGTGCAGTTTTACAATTGAAACGGGGAATGTGATGCTTAAATTATCCAAATGCAGAGCGATAGTATCGAACTAATGTAGCTAAACAGCAATGACAGCATGCTTGGAACTTAACCATAACGAAAGGCTTGATCACATCTGCACATAGATGTTGGTCGTCGGTCAATGGCACGCTGGTAATATTCCTGTGAAACCTGCGTAGAAAGGATTTGCTTCTACTTCACCTTCTTCAGCTGCTTACTGTCGCTGGCTATCCCACAATCCCATGCGCAGGTTATCACGTGATTCGCCAGCACAGATTTCACCTGATTTGTACTAATGGATATTTAGTCTCTGTCTCGCTCACTCGCCCTCGCACCAACCCACTTTTTCTTCTTGGCTGTTTATGATCACCAGGTCTCCTCCTTTAGATATACAGTCAGCTCTGCTATCTTGCCAGGGCTGCGTTTCCCGAAAGCATAGTAAGCCTAGGGCAGGGGTACTCAATTAGAAACCCAAAAGGCCAAGGTAACCAAATTTGTATTCAGTCCAGGGTCCGGAACAATTATGGTTTATTTTTCTGGCCCTTACCTCAGAGTTCTGTGGGTAATTTTGTTCAAAGTGTCCATGCTTTGTGTCATAGTGACCATAGCCGCGGGAACATAGGCTATTTTATCAGGGGGGTGCTGCTGGGGGGGGGGGGGGGTGTTTAATGTTGCGGGGCAGTAGGGACGGACTGGGAGTAAAAATAAGGCATGCACATTCTATGTTTAATGTAATACTAGTTCGTGAGGTGAGAACGCTAGGATACTTAATGCGAGCGCACGTGGCGCGCAAGACTATTTTTTTTTGCTTTTATTTGAGCACAAAATAGTTTTTGGAGCTTTATGTAAAATGAACATAACCGTTTTTCAATTGGTAAAACCTTGTCTAGTGAAGGTGATGTCTTTTTGTCTCTTAATTTTTCAGCCCCACCCTTACGCTGCGTTCACACTGCAGCGGAGCGGGCGGCGGCTTCCAATTCATTTTCAATTAAACCAGGCGTTGACGCTCGCGTAGGGCATTGTGGGAAGGCGAGCGGAGCGGAGCGTTGTGATGAAGAAAGTGTTTTGTCCGTCTCTTCATAAACGGAGTGACTAAGTTCAGTTGAGTTCTGGATTTTAATAAGTATTATCAATCTGCAGATTGGGAGAGAAAACCAGACCTCTGACAATAAATGACAACACAACACCAGGCTTAGGTCTCAATCATGTCTCTCTCCGTTCTGAAAGCCGGAGGACCATCTTTTATAGGGCACAGGAATGTAAACATAGATAGTGACAGTCAGGCAGTAATGACGTTACAACAGTCTCAGAGGAAGAGATTCACAGCTCCCAACACATGACCACATCTCGAGCCACAGTCTTTGCGGTATCTCGAGCCACAGTCTTTGTGGTTTCCCAATATAAATAAAAATGTAACTCAACCAAAGACAAGCCGCAGTCTTTGCGGGAATCAAAAAAATCTATAAAAATAATAATAAAAGTAATAAAACCCTTCTGAGATAAAATTTGTAAAATGCTTTGCTAAAAAGATCTTTGAAAATGTCTAGCGTGTTTGCTTCCCTTATATTTATGGGTAATGTGTTCCATAGTTTTGGGGCGTAGTTGACAAAGGCCACATCACCAATCTTCTTATGACTGCTTTTGGTGACCTCTAATAGACCTGCATCTGATGATTGCAGTGTTCAAGCTGGTGTGTAGTTAGTAAGAGCGTTAGCAATGTAGCTAGTAGGGCTGGGCGATATTTTTTTAATTGATTTATCGAAGTAATGACTTCCCTCAATAAAGATATCATAACATTAATTCATTTTCAATAATATCGATAATGTTGATAGAGAATAATTAGGAACAGCAGTCCATTTAATTTCTGTGATGCAGCAGGAAGTTGCGGAGAAATGGTAGCCTACGCTCACTAAAATATACTGAGCACCTCAAGTGGAGTAGCTAATGTTAACCGCGTAAAAGTCTTATTTCCGAAAACAGTGGCAGCGATAGCCATGGCGAAGGAGCTACTTCCAATGAAGAAATTATTGATAAAAAGGGTTTGTCTTACTGTCCTACTGTCTAACTGTCCTACTGTCTTACTGTCCTACTGTCTAACTGTCCTACAGTCTAACTGTCCTACTGTCTAACTGTCCTACTGTCTTACTGTCCTACAGTCTAACTGTCCTACTGTCTTACTGTCCTACTGTCTAACTGTCCTACTGTCTTACTGTCCTACTGTCTTACTGTCCTACTGTCTTACTGTCCTACTGTCTAACTGTCCTACTGTCAGGAGGTAGACAGACAGACAAGTAGCCGGTCCAATTATGCATTTGGTCAAATGCCGTCCAATTATTAAGTTTGGTCCGATCAAAATGATGTGTGATGTTGTGTTCATTATAGTCAGGGTTATGGGAGTCAGGTGGCTGAGCGGTTAGGGAATCGGGCTAGTAATCTGAAGGTTGCCGGTTCGATT
The DNA here is from genome assembly GCF_038355195.1 of Osmerus mordax. NCBI lineage: Eukaryota > Metazoa > Chordata > Actinopteri > Osmeriformes > Osmeridae > Osmerus > Osmerus mordax. Next base: position 17,122,820 of record NC_090058.1, on the reverse strand, counting down.
CCTGGCTGTGCATAGACGTTGTGTTCTTGGGCAAGGCACTTCACCCTACTTGCCTCGGGGGAATGTCCCTGTACTTACTGTAAGTCGCTCTGGATGAGAGCGTCTGCTAAATGCCTAAATGTAAATAGTCCTGCGACCCCCACATATATGAGATTTATAGAATTTTCCCGGTAAACCTTTACATTTATTAGTTGATATCATATTTTGACAATGACAATATCTGTTCTAAATTACATCCCTAATCTGAGACAAATAAACCTTTTTTCCCCATTAAGTTTAGAAATTGCTAGTGTTTTTTTTAATGCTTTCAAAGTTGGGGGGACAGGGAGTAGTAACTTCTGAGTTGTGTTGTAATTTTCCAATAGTAATAATATAATGTGAAGGACACTCACTGCCAACTTCCAAGCCTATGACTCCAGCCAGTAGGAGTAAACACAGCAGCCGCGGACACACTGCTGCAGTTGTAGCTCTATGTTGTGCTCTTTAAAAGCTGACACATTTTTATTGTAATTATACTATGGCCATCTAACGCGGACAGTGCAATAAGTTATAATCCTTGTGTCGGCTAGATGGCGAGTTAATTGCCTATAAATGTCATTGATGGAAGCATACCTTGTAAATAAAAACGAATTCCCATTTTACACAAGACAGAAAAGATATGGTGTTTGACACTTTAGAATATATTAACAGCGCTACATATAGGTTTGAAAACACTACCTCGCACATTTGATTTGATGGCTATTCTCTTGTATCAATGGAAGATATCAAACCATTCATATACAGTTAGGTCCATAAGTATTTGGACATTGACACAATTTTCAGCATTTTGGCTCTGTATACCACCACAATGGATTTGAAATGAAACAATCAAGATGTGCTTTAAGTGCAGACTTTCAGCTTTAATTTCAGGGTATTTACATCCAAATCAGGTGAACGGTGTAGGAATTACAACACATTTTATATGTGGCCCCCCCCTTTTTAAGGGACCAAAAATAATTGGACAAACTAACAATCATAAATCTAATTGTCACTTTTAATACTTGGTTGCAAATCCTTTGCAGTCAATGACAGCCTGAAGTCTGGAACCCATAGACATCACCAGACGCTGGGTTTCGTCCCTGGTGATGCTCTGCCAGGCCTCTACTGCAACTGTCTTCAGTTCCTGTTTGTTCTTGGGGCATTTTCCCTTCAGTTTTGTCTTTAGCAAGTGAAATGCATGCTCAATTGGATTTAGGTCAGGTGATTGACTTGGCCATTGCAGAACATTCCACTTCTTTGCCTTAAAAAAGTATTTGGTTGCTTTCGCAGTATGCTTCGGGTCATTGTCCATCTGCACAGTGAAGCGCCGTCCTATGAGTTCTGAAGCATTTGGCTGAATCTGAGCAGATAAAATTGCTCGAAACACTTCAGAATTCATCCTACTGCTTTTGTCAGCAGTCACATCATCGATAAATACAAGGGAACCAGTTCCATTGGTAGCCATACATGCCCACGCCATAACACTACCTCCACCATGCTTCACTGATGAGGTGGTATGCTTTGTATCATGAGCAGTTCCTTCCCTTCTCCATACTCTTCTCTTCCCATCATTCTGGTACAAGTTGATCTTGGTCTCATCTGTCCATAGGATGTTGTTCCAGAACTGTACAGGCTCTTTTAGATGTTTTTTGGCAAACTCTAATCTGGTCTTCCTGTTTTTGAGACTCACCAATGGTTTACATCTTGTGGTGAACCCTCTGTATTTACTCTGGTGAAGTCTTCTCTTAATTGTTGACTTTGACACAGATACGCCTACCTCCTGGAGAGTGTTCTTGATCTGGCCAACTGTTGTGAAGGGGTTTTTCTTCACCAGGGAAAGAATTCTTCTGTCATCCACCACAGTTGTTTTCCGTGGTCTTCCGGGTCTTTTGGTGTTGCTGAGCTCACCAGTGCGTTCTTTCTTTTTAAGAATGTACCAAACAGTTGATTTGGCCACACCTAATGTTTTTGCTATCTCTCTGATAGGTTTGTTTTGATTTTTCAGCCTAACGATGGCTTGCTTCACTGATGGTGACAGCTCTTTGGACTTCATATTGAGAGTTGACAGCAACAGATTCCAAACACAAATACCATACTTGAAATGAACTCTAGACCTTTTATCTGCTCCTTGTCAATTAAATTACAAACTCCCTTTATGAGAAAATAACATACACCTGGCCATGGAACAGCTGAGCGGCCAATTGTCCAATTACTTTTGGTCCCTTAAAAAGGGGGGGGCCACATATAAAATGTATTGTAATTCCTACACCGTTCACCTGATTTGGATGTAAATACCCTGAAATTAAAGCTGAAAGTCTGCACTTAAAGCACATCTTGATTGTTTCATTTCAAATCCATTGTGGTGGTATACAGAGCCAAAATGATGAAAATTGTGTCAATGTCCAAATACTTATGGACCTAACTGTAATTTCTCCAGCATATGTGTATCACCTGCATTGAAATACTAAAATACATTCCACATCTATTAGTATTAATTTGTTAATATTAAATAATATTCTAGACCAGAGGAGTAGGAGTAGTTAAGAGAAAACTGTGACACCTCATGCCAATTCAGTTCTTCCTAAAGTCATACAATGGGTGGTGTAAAACACGCTTTCTTCTGCTGTTTTTCATGGTGAGCCTGCATGGTCAAATTAATAGTGAAGAATTAGGATTGTAATGACAATATGTAACTTATAAGACTCATTTAAGAACATGGTTATGTGAAATGAGTGTGTGTGTTTGTTACCCGCTGATGGTTTTAGGTATTGTGTTTCTTTGGAGGTTCTTTCCAAATTGCTATCATTCTTAAAGATATATTCTCCCATGTTGTCTCTTTTCACACTGTGTGGTAACTAAGGAGCTCACTTGGGCTTTGAACCAGGGACAGGTTCAGCCCAGGTTGGGCATTCATTAAGAAAACAAACACAAAATCAAAGTTCAAACAAAACAAAATACTTATTTGCTGTCATAATATCTGTCTTGCTTTGTGCTTTTAACATTTCTATCCCCCCTGACTCCCAATGACTCCCTGCTTTGTTTAACCTGCTCGTTTTTTGTTGTTGTTTTTGTTCTTTTTTCTGTATGTCTGTATTGCTGTGGTTGTGTGCCGTTGTGCTTTTTAACCAGATTTTTTTTCTCCTTAGCCCCCTTCCCCTCTCCCTCAATAGGCTTGTGCTTTTTGTCAGGCCATCACTGGAAATAAGAATTTGTTCTTAATGATCTTGCCTGGGTAAGATCATTAAGATCAAGGTTAAATAAAAAAAAGAAAAGTGCTCAAATAGTCAGGATGCCGGATTGATACAAATCATTTATTCTGTACCGTACATTACTTCAAAGAGCGCTCTGTGATCGATCCACTGGAGGACACATAACACAAATGTTGTTCAGCTGAGTGATAAGGATCCTAACACATACCATGTCTTATACACAATCACAGCATCTGGTCATTGTAAACATCAGTTAATCAATATAAACATTGAACACTTTCTTCTCCACAATGGATGTCTTATCAGGAAAAGGTAATCCAGCATCTTCTCATTGACATATTCCACAGAACTCGTTAACCCTTAAACCACCCAGACTTCATGTCTCCGCATTTCCCCCCCTGGTCAAACTAATCCCCATTGTATCAAGAATCTTAGATAAAGGGCCGGAAAATATACCCACCCTTCCCCAAGGGTAAACTGTCCCACAGAGTAGTCAGTACCTTAGGTCAAACAAACATTCCTCTAAATCCTTCACCCCCTCTTGAGCTAACTCTTTTTCCGCAAACTGTAAGTTAGTCTCAGGATGTTCATTAACAATGAACCATTTTTATAAATCACCTATCTCAACTAAACCCAGATCCATCTACAATCAAGAATGAGAATAACCATCAAACAAAGTATTCAAATATAGCTGTAGGCAGCAATGGTGGATTCCTCCTCAACATTGCAAACTATTTCAAAATTGACATGATACAGACATGTATTTCATACATTTCAAGACACAGCTGTGCTGTGAAATCTGTGAAATAAACCGCATGAATAATGAAGCTTAACTATTAAGTTGCTAATCAGAGATAAAATCAGTATTCAAGCCATGGACAGATGGTGGATGTGGCTGATGATGTCATAAACTGTTGTCTCAGCTGTTGAACATCACAGACGGCTACTTGAGCCTGATGATCTCATATCCTGTTGTCCTAGCTGTTGATCCATAGACATAATAAAGAGTAGATGCCGCATCGACCGCTACTGGCGCTGACGAGCTGTGGGGCCGCCATCTTGGAACTGTCACCCGCTCCACTCAGTGTTATCTGTTTGGCAGGTGCAATGAGCTGTCAGCACATTTAATTAATCATAACTCACTGAATACCAAACAGATTTTCACCCTTTTTTTGCTGCAAAGGTCATACATGTAGCTGTGATACAGGACATTATCTATCTTATTCTATTCACAAAATACAACCAATAGTACGGTGATGTTAAATCTTACTTGTGAAAAGTAATCCCCTGAGCCCTGTTTGTTATGGTCCACCGATATGAGCAGGAATATGCTGCACAGTGCTGACATCTTGTTTCTTCTGCTGCTACGCAACTAGGAGGCGCCATCTATCCAAGATGGCGCCCGCATTTCTTGCGCCCAGCAGCCAATGCGGCGTCTATTCTTTATTATGTCTATGTGTTGAACATCACAGACGGCTACTTGAGCCTGATGATGTCATATCTTGTTGTCCTAGCTGTTGAACATCACAGACGGCTACTTGAGCCTGATGATTTCATATCCTGTTGTCCTAGCTGTTGAACATCACAGACGGCTACTTGAGTCTGATGAGCACCAACGGGGATGTCAGAGAGGACCTCAAGCTGCCTGAGAGCGACCTGGGCAAGGAGATCGAGAAGAAATTTGATGCTTCCGAGGACATATTGGTGAGTGTGTGTTTGTATGGGTGTGTGTGTTGTGTGATAGTGTGTGGATGTGTGTTTTTGTGTGTGTGACTCTTTGTGGATGTGTGTTTCCGTGATTGTGTGTTTGGGTGGTGGCATGTGTACCCACGCCGTTGTCTCTACTGTCTCTCAGATCACTGTGCTCAGCGCCATCGATGAAGAGTGTGCTGTTGGCATCAAGGCTGCAAACAAGTAACCCGGGGCAACCACCGTTCACCCTCCCCCCAGACCTATCCTCCCTGTTGGGTCTGGAACCTCACCAAAGTGAATGGCCTTCATCCCCCACCTCCACTTGTATCAGCGCTGGTCGCCCCACACATGGAACCGGACCGGTCTGACTGGAGCTCCTCACTTATTGCTGACTGGCATTTTCCTGGATCACTGAAGTTCTCCTCTCTAGACTGTGACCCCTGGGTGATCTCTCCTCTGGAGGATCTCCCTCCTGGAGGATCTCTCTCCTGGGTGATCTCTCCTCTGGGTGATCTCTCCTCTGGGTGACCTCTCCTCTGGAGGATCTCTCTCCTGGAGGATCTCTCTCCTGGAGTATCTCTCTCCTGGAGGATCTCTCCTCTGGAGGATCTCTCTCCTGGAGGATCTCTCTCCTGGATTATCTCTCTCCTGGAGGATCTCTCTTCTGGGTGATCTCTCCTCTGGGTGATCTCTCTCCTGAAGGATCTCTCCTCTGGAGGATCTCTCTCCTGGGGGATCTCTCTCCTGGGTGATATCTCTCATGGAGGATCTTTCCTGTGGGATCTCTCCTTTCGGGGGTTTGTCCACTGAAGGTATCTCCCCAGGGAGGTCTCTCCCCTGGAAGGTCCCCCCCCCTGGGGGTGTGTCCCCTAAAGGTATCTTTCTCCTGGTCTTATTAGTTTACGAACAATAGCACTTCACATTCCTACTCAATTTGAATATATTCAGGGTCATGTTCTATTATGTGTTTACCATTATTTGACTCTTAATCTATTGTTTTTATGTTTTGTGTTTTTATTTGACACTTTTATGTTGTGTGCATGGTGGTTATGTTTCATGGTGGACTTGTTGTTCAAAGCCTCCATCAAGGTAGGGCTTTTTCTCCTGGTGGAGCCTCCATCTTTCATTCCCTCTAGTCATTCCAAAGCATCAGTCATTCCATCCCCAGATGACCTACTATTCTACTACATAGAATGGCTAACTTCAGTGATTGTACACAATGCCTTTCTGCCTTAAACACAATGAGACACACACACACATACACACGCGCATCATTGTAACCAACTTAGGGACAGTGTGTGATTACCTCTGCAGCTGACCCCCCCGGTGGGCTTCCCTCAAATGTGGCCCTTCCTCTTCACTCTCTGCTGGGGGAGGAGCTAAGGTTGGGGGGGAGGGGCCATCCTGTCTACGCTGCAAAACCTCCTACTTTCACTTGAGGCCTTGGTGACCTGATTTAAAATAAAAAGGGGGCATGGGGAGGGGCGTAAAAAAACTAAACGGAACACATATTTATATGCTAGTGTTTGTTCTGATGTGCTATCAGTATTTAGCATTTGGGTAAATGGACCCACTCCACACAGAAACACCCCATCTCGCTTTACTATTGGTAGAGAGATGGCACGCGACGAGCGACACATAGGCAAGGTATAGCCACTGCATGTCACCTAGGGTCCCTTTATACAGACACAGTTCTACACGGCTAGTTGTGCATGTTTCCGAGGAGCGGAGATTGTGGGGTCATGGGGGGCAGGGGTACCGTTTAGGGATTTGGGGTGGAAATAAGAGTGTGGGGCATCTGTTGAACGAGCCCGGCTCAATATAGCTGATCTGGGCGTTCACCGGGTCAGTGACGTAGACAGAGATGAAGCACCTTACAAGGTCTTATTCTGAGGGTTTCTTCTTTCCCAATACAAGGTGGCTAAGGATGCTTTCTCTTAATGAACCCTTGTGTTATCTTCGGGTCATTCTGACCCATCAGTCATTGTGACCCACCGTCGTATTGCGACAACTTTACCGCATACAAAAACAAAGTGAAGCGTTTTCTTTTAACCGTTGGGCTGTCTCAGACCCCCCCACATTGCAAAGGTTAAAAGGAAATATTTTTTATTTGTTTTTGTATTGGGTAAAATTGGATAAACACAACGATGGTTCGTTATGGACCTTTGGGTCATGTGACCCGAAGGCAGCACAAGGGCTAAGGATGCTATTGGTCAGGTCCATGTGGTTCACACACAAAGACAAGCAGTGTGAGTGAACAGGGTGGTCAACAGGCATGTAGTGAGAGGTAGTTGGGACCTAGCTTCACTATATCTTCCTGGGGGTTGTAGGAGGAGGGCGGGGGGGGGGAATAGTCTTCCCTAAGCCATATATATGGGTATACTCCATATACTGTAGCTAAGGCCAGACAGACGCAGAGACGAACACCTTCTCATCCCCACACCCCCCACACCTCCCTCCCTCTCACTCAACCGTCACCTTTCCCTTCCCCGTCTGGTTTTATGGATGGCTGGACCTGGATCAGTGTTCAGCCCACCCACCCTCCCTCTCCTGTGGGTCAGGAGAGACAGGAGCTGGGGGAGGAGGTCTGACGTGCTGTCTTCTGACAGCTGTCAATCCAGTTCCCTTTACTGATCCCAAAAGGAAATTCAAATGTTCAGGTAACTCTGTGTGACGTCTGTGTATCAAGGCTCCTGAAGTTGTCTTTTTTTCAAATCTGACCGTGGATTGAAGTGATTATTATTGGTAGCTGATTATTATAGATTTATTTCCTTGCTGCCATGCAAACATTAAGTCCTTGTTAGCCGATAAGTATAGTTATCTCTCTGTTAACCTTGCAAATCCAGAGCTTTTCGATAGAGGCTGGACCTGTTTGGCTAACTTGTAGACCCTGCACGTTGAACCTACACTCAGTTTTCCATTTTATTTCATTGAGGTCATGAGCATCCGGATTTCCTTCAGGAGTCTTCTTACAGCCTGTAAATACTATGTTGGGGAATAATGTTGTCAAAAAGACTGATGTTTTTCAGGCCCCTTGTGGTCCTTTTCCGGTTCTATCTGAATGTCTTTGTTTCTGTTTGGCTGTTCTGTCTTTCTGTGTTCTTTAAAAATAAAAAATAAAATGGCTTTTGCCTTTGAAAATAAACTGCTAAATATTTTTGGGCCACAGAAGTATTGACCTATTTGTAGGTGAAGGTGAAGGGTGGAAGAAAGTGTTGTGTTGTAAGTCCACTGCTGAACATGGAAATGGTTGTTTACATTACATTTACATCTAGTCATTTAGCAGGCGCTCTTATCCAGAGCGACTTACAGTAAGTACAGGGACATTCTCCCCGAGGCAAGTAGGGTGAAGTGCCTTGCCCAAAGACACAACGACACAACCTTCTGATTAATAGCCCGACTCCCTAACCACTCAGCCATCTGACCCCCACGTTGTTGCTTGGATGTGTGACTTGTTACCTTGTAATAGGCGTTCTGACCTGAGGATGTGACTACTCCGCGTGGATGTCGCCCAACCCGCCTTGGCGATGCAACGATCACCTGCCCTTCCTCTCAACGTTATACGGTGCTTCTCTATGGACGCAGTTGAATGGGAAAACGTGTCCAAACTGTTGACTGGTACTGTATGTTTGTCCACTAGGGGTCAGGGCAACATCACATCTGAAAATACAGTGAAGGCAGCAATGTATTTCCTTGATCATTAGCCGATTGGGCCAGCTTCACTCCTATTCAGGTTCATGGGACATGATTCAAGTATACAAGTGTCTGTTTTGTCTATTTAATAATAGACAAATACACATCCCAATAGTCAGCTGTTATGACACAATGATGTTGCCTGTCAAGAGGGTGTAATTGCGCCTGAAATTGTGTTTGTGTTGACCTTCACCCTAGCTGGCTGGGCCGTCTGTAATCTCAGGAGTAGCTGCAGGGTTGACCTCTGACCCCTAGAAACTTTGAGCAGGCATCCCAACATCATACCTCTGTTTATCTCTCTCTTTCCAGTTCTCTCAGTCTCTGTCTACCCCTCTCTCTCTTTCCATCTCTCTCTTTCCATCTCTCTCAGTCTCTGTCTACCCCTCTCTCTCTTTCCATCTCTCTCTTTCCATCTCTCTCAGTCTCTGTCTACCCCTCTTTCTTTCTCTCTCTCTTCCCCTCATTCTCTGTCACTCACATTCTCAGGCTGTATCTCAGATACTCTCACACACAAAGGCAAAATATTGCATTTACATGTTTACCTTCTGAAGGCTCAGCTCTACAAACGATATGGAGGGCCAGATCTCCCTCCCCCCCCCCCCTCCCAATGGTAATACCTGAAAATTCTCTCTTTAATCAAATCTAACTTACTGCTGGATTAAATTCCTATCCACTGCATTCCTCTGACTTTAAACACACATACACACACACACACAGAGACACACACACGTTTCTCTCCCGGGCCTGGCCTCTCCCTGGCTGTTAGGGAGACTGGAAGGTTCTGATGTTCTCCCTCCCAAAACGTTTTAAAGGATCAGACAGAACCCTTTCAAGATCCGGCACTGAGATTGGGGAGGGGAGGGGGACTGGGGGGTGGGCTGGGGTGGATTGAGCCAGACTGTTCTGAGCAAGCTCCTCTCTGAGCTTGTTTACCTAGATGCTGAATCCAGTGGGATCCTGTGGGATGTTTGGCTGTGAGTTCACTGCTAGGAGAAGGACTAGGTCCAGGACACAGTCTAGGTCCAGAACATAGCCCAGCCATGTGTATGTGTGCTGGGCTGGTTTAGGGCAGGACCCAGGATAGAAGGTCATGATGTCACTTTTCACTTTTCTCAAACAGCACGCTACAGGGGAAACAAGATATCAAAGTGTGTGTTTACGGGAGGAAGGAAGGGAGGGAGGGAGATGGAGAGATGGCGATGGTGTTAGTGTGTGTCTGTGGGAGAAACAAGAAGATTGTGTTCGTAGGTGAGAGAGAGAGCAAGAGGTGAGAAGAGAACAGGGAGATCACAGAGCTACGTTCAGGTTCGCCTAAAAGGTCCCCTGCTGTTCAAACGTGTTGCAGATTAACTTCTCATGTTGCTCTGGTTCATCGGCGTCTCTGAGACCAGGAGGTCACACTCCGTACTCCGCCACAGAATATTCTAGGGCCTGGATCACTTGCTGGCCTGGGGGAAGATGCCTTAAATGGTTGTTGAATTCACTGTCCAATCCCTTACCTGTGCTCTGTGTAAATAGGTCTCTTGGTTTTCCTGTGGCTGACAGATTCGTGTTCAAACTGAGGTTAGTGGTGATTGTCAATGATCTCTCAGGTCTCATTTCTCCGTCATGGCTGCCATGACTCAGGGACAGCTGTGGTGACGACTGCCATGTGACCTGTAGTGATGGGAAGTTCGGATCATTTTACTGATTCGGTTCTTTGAATCTCGTTCAGTAAAATAAACGAATCTTTTTTCGAGTCATTCGTTCATTTCAACGGGGGGGGGGGGGGGGGGGGGGGCATGTGACCTGGGTGTAATGCCTCTGCGGGGAAAGGAGAGCGTGGATGGGTGCGACTGTATGTAACTGTGTGTGTGTGTGTGTGTGTGAACAGTGCTTGTGTGTCTGCTTGTGTGCATGTGGGACAGTGTGTCTGTGCATGAATGTGTGTGCATGAATGTGTGTGCATGAACTGTGTACAGTTCCACAGTACAGTATATGTGTGTATGTGACTGTGTGTGTACAGCAGTGTTGGGGGTAACGCGTTACTGTAATCAGATTACATTTGTCTGTAACGCAGTAATGTAACGCATTACTGTTGATAACTTCAGTAATCGCACTACAGTTACTAATACAAAAATGTCTTGCGTTACTTGCATTATTGCGATCTGCAAATCGTGAGGAGAAAAAAACAACAAATCAAACTTCCCTTTACAGTAGGCTACGTGTGTTTGCTTAACACTCATCAGTTGACTTAGCCCCAGAGTTCAGGAGGCGAAACAAGAATGGCAGAGCCGCTTAGGACGTATTTTGAGGGATGGAGGTATGCACATTACTTCGTATTAGTTGCGCGAAAGGACAAAAACGTAACTGTACAATGTACATTGTGCACAGGCCAAAAACAGCTCTCCACCACCTCTAATCTGTCAAAGCATCTTCAACGGCAACATGCTAATTTAAGACTATGGCTAAAGATTCCCGGACCCTGAGTGACACTGACGCCAATAAAAGGTTGCCGTTGCCATTGTTGCCGACACCAGCCAAGCAGCCACGACTTGACTTTCAACATCAGCAGGTTACCAAAACAGACATAAACAGGCTTGTAGCAGCATACATAATAGAGGAAATGTTGCCATTTAAAGTTTTAAGCATTATTTTATTTTGAGACATTTTGCTTACTGCCAGTACTGTAGCCTTGTTATGATTGACAACTTTTAGGTTGATGTTCACAACTTTTTTGTCAGCTTTGTGGTATTAAAAAGCATAAAAGAGAGATCTGTCCTCATTATAATAAGAATTTGAGTTGATTTGGGCATATATATTGTTATTTGGCAAGTGCATCTCAGGTGATGTTACGGAGTAATCCAAAAGTAATGTAACTAGTAGTGTAACTAGTTACTTTCAGCAGTGAGTAATCTAGTAAAGTAAAGCATTACTTTAAAAAAAGTAATGCTTAATCTATTACTTTTTTTGAGTAGCTACCCCAACACTGGTGTACAGTAATGTGTGTGTGCAACTGCGGGGGAGGTAGGCGCTGGAGTGAGTGTTTTTCTGATCGGCCTCCTGTGTTATCATCAGGCTCTAACCTTGAGCTCACAGGGAGGACCTCACTCTTGCGCTTCACACGGGAGTGCCCAGTCACCCATTCTGTGTGTGTGTGTGTGCCTTTGAAGTAACCTTCCAGGAAGGGGGGGGGGGGCTGTGCCCTGAGAAGAGAAGAGAGGACAGGAGAAGAGAGAGAGGGAAGGATGGAGGAGGGGAGGGGGAGAAGTAGTGGAGGGTGGTTGTTGTGTTTGAGGAAGGTTGAGTTATTAGTTCCAGATTCGATGTTGGAAAGGGGGGGACGAGAGAGAGAGAGAGTGTTGATCTCTGGCTTTAACAGTAGTGGAGAGAGGGAGCGAGGGATGTGTTTTGTCCTCCTTTCAAGTCCGGGTTCCCACAGAGGAAGCGGTAGGGAAGAGGTGAACGACTGTGTGTGTGTGTGTGTTATGTCAACAGTCTGTTCATATGAGAACTACCTTCACAGCAGTCATGTTCTATTTTAGTTGACAGGATCCAGTACACACACTCACATCACTACTGCCAAACAGCTCTATGTGAATGTGTATGTGTGCATGTGTGTGCGTGTTCTTGTGTTGTGTTCACCTCAGGCGAGGGATGGAGTGTCAGTCCACTTGTCAGAGAGCAGGGAAAACCACACCAGACTGGGTGCTTCTGTCTAAGAGCTCCCACACTCACACACACACACACAGTGGCCCTGGCTCGGGCCCCCAGACCGTCTCCCTGTGTGGGGGCCCTGGACCCCAGGCCTGTCAGCAGGGCAGGGGTTGGCTGTCCACCTGCTACCCTCCTGCCCTGGGCGGGGCTCCTGTGTGTGTGCGTGTTTCAGTGCGGTGGGTATCTGTTTTGAGAGGCTACAGCCAACATCTGGAGCCTGACTAAAGATCAGAGGGAGGAGTAGAGAAAGGAGGAGTAGAACGGGGGGGGGGGGGGGGGTTGCACCCTACAGCGTGGGGGTTGGTGTGGCTGGGGGGTTATTGAAACCAGATGCAGGGGGGGGGGGGTTGTGGTGGGAGGAGTACCAGGGGTGTTCATCCTCCATGGAGAACGTACTTCACCCCTGCCCTGGTCCTGAGGTAAACACAGGAACCCCACCCAGAGACCCGGACTGCAGACTGAGCCGGGCTGACAGCAGTGTGTGTGGTGTAGGTGTGTGTGGTGTAGATGTGTGTTGTAGGAGTGTGTGTTGTAGGTGTGTGTGTGGTGTAGGTGTGTGAGTGCCGTCTTTACAAACCTCCAAATACCATGAATGAGCCGGGCTGACAGCAGATCTGAAGGGAGAACGTTCTGGAGCCTCAGATGGATGTTGTTGTGTGTTGTATTGGAGGAGGAGTGAGGCGGTTTGAGAGAGGTGGAGAGGAGGTTGGGGAGGTTAGGATACAGGTGGGTGAGGGTGGGAGGAGGCAGGGGAGGGGGAGAGGAGGCTGGGTGGAGGCTGAGGGTGGGGGAGGCTAGTTGGGATGTTGAAATGCACAGCAGATAAGCAGATGTGACAGTGTGTCTTCATTGTGTAGAGGACATACTGTATTTGAGAGAGTCCCTAACCACTGTACTGCACTCTCCAGAGAGTCCCTAACCACTGTACTGCACTCTCCAGAGAGTCCCTAACCACTGTACTGCACTCTCCAGAGAGTCCCTAACCACTGTACTGCACTCTCCAGACTATCCTCCTGCAACAAAAACATTTCCATAGAAAACAACACCCTCTTTGTGTGTGGTGTGGTGTGGTGTGTGTGTGTTGTTTTACGTAAGTCCGGTGACTGGTGGGATGTGGTGTCCATTACTCCTGACCATTGAGAAGAAAGTTTTTATACTTTGGTGTGTGTGAGTGAGAGAGAGAGTGTGTGTGCGTGCGTGCATGTAAATGAGTTGGAGAGAGTGTGTGTGTGTGTAGAGAGAGAGAGAGAGAGAGAGAGAGAGTGATAGTGTGTGTGAGAGAGAGAGAGAGAGAGAGAGAGAGAGAGTGTGTGAGAAAGTGTGTGCATTTGTGTGTGAGTCATGACAACACCAACCGAACATAGTGACCTGAAAACAATCTCAAGGCTGCCTTGAGCTTATGAGTTGTTCTGTGTATGCATGTGTGATGTGTGTGTGTGTGTCTGGGTGAGCGGCAGCAATGTTTTCCCTGGCTGTGAGTCTACGCCGGTCAGATATGATGAGGTCTGGCTAAATGTGCTGACAGGCGGGATTCCTGCAGTCCATAGGTCTGAAACAGCAGAGGTAACTGCATTAGCCCCTCCCCCACCCGCCTTAACCCTTGTGCTGCCTTCGGGTCACATGACCCAAAGGTTCATAACGAACCATCGTTGTGTTTACCCAATTTTACCCAATACAAAAACAAATAAAATAATTTTCTTTTAACCTTTGCAATGTGGGGAGTCTGAGACAGCCCAACGGTTAAAAGAAAATGTGCGTAAAAATGTTTTTGTATGCGGCAAATTTGTCGCAATACGACGGTGGGTCACAATGACTGATGGGTCAGAATGACCCGAAGATAACACAAGGGTTAAACCCTCAGCAGTCAGGAGCCTCACAATGATCCTGCTTACTTTCATTAAACCCTGGAGGCCTCTAGCAGAATGCTGAGTACTTCACGTTCCCTCACATGCGAGAACTGTGTACGGGATTGCGTGGCCACTGCACCCAAACACACAAATAAGCATGAAGACACAGGTGCTTACATTTACATTACGTCATTTAGCAGACGTTCTTATCCAGAGCCACTTACAGTAAGTACAGGGACATTCCCCCGAGGCAAGTAGGGTGAAGTGCCTTGCCCAAGGACACAACGTCATTTTGCACTAACCAACAACCTTCTGATTAATATCCCGACTCCCTAACCACTCAGCCATCTGACCCCCCACATGAACATTTCATCACAGTGAAGACTTGCGTAACTTACTGTGTGTGGTTCGGAAGGATATTTATCTTCCGGGACTAGTTGGAACTGCTTTTGAATGCACTTTGTTAGGATTGGTGTTGTGTGTGTGTGTGTGTGTGTGTGTGTAATAGAGTGCATATGTTCTGTGGTCTTGTGTGTTTGTAGAGCCAGACAGGGAGCGGTTATGAAAACACCACTACCCAGAGTACAGTTCTCTTGGGTCAGAGGACACACCCCACGGGATTCTGGGAACAGCCAGGTCTCTGTGGGGAGCGGATGAACCTGACAGTGACTTCAGAAGATCAGTCTGTAGTGTGTGTGTTGGTGTAGGTGTGTGTGTTGTAGGTGTGTGTGGTGTAGGTGTGTGAGTGCTGTCTTTACGAACCTCAAAAATACCTCAAAAGACCAGGAAGCCAGTTGCCGGGGGTGATGTCATAGCAACCAAAACTCCAGAAAAGCCAGAGACAAGGCTTGACGTGATTGGAGAACTGACAGTGTTATATCACTTCCGTGTTCTAGACGTTCTAGACTGTTCCTGAGCTAAGGATGGTGAATATCTCTATGTTTATATCTTACATCTGCTTTCTCAGGTGTGTGTAAGTCTGTAAGTTTGTCTAAGATAATGTGTGTGTCTGTGAATGTCTGTGTATGCATATTCGTGTGTGTCTGTGTGAACTGGGGCGTGTGTGTGCCTTTGTGTTTGTGTGCATATGTGTGTGTGTCTATGTGAACGTGTGTGGGTCTGTGCGTTCATGTATATGTTTGCACGTGTGTGTCAATGTGTGTGTGCAAATGTGTGTATCTATGTGAATGTGTGTTGATTTGTGCGCGTGTGCTTATGTATTTGTGTGTCTATGTGAGAGTGTGTGTACTGTATTTTATATGCAGACCCATACACTAGATGACGCTGTGCTCTTTCACTGGGTGAACTCCCTGGACACTCACCTGTGTGTATCTTCACAAGCAGGCTTGATACACTGCTACAGGAAGTCAAGCGCAACTGCTACAGGGCTGCTTTTGCCCAATGAGACTGCCCGCCCACACACACACACACACACACACATTCCGTTGGTATGTAACTGTACTTCACATCTGGGGTGCACCTGTTAGGGTGTGTGTGTGTGTGTTCAGTGATTCACACAGCAGATCAGTAGAGCCTCAGTACTAAGGAAGGTTAATATACTGAAGGTCAAACATAGTAGAAGTGCTCATTTGATTTTCCAGGCTCACCATCTTGCTGCATATTTTTGTATTGAATCTTTTGGATGATAAAGAATTCAATCCGTTTTTCACTTCATAGTATCTGTTACTTGGAAAAGCGAAACAAAGGCATTTGCGAGCGAGTGTGTGTGTGTGTGCATCCCAGTGTGTTGCAGGGTTGTCCCTAAAATCCATCTGAACCGTCATTGTTTTTCAAACCAGTTGCCGTGGTAGCAGGAGGGCGAGGGCGTTTGACCAAAGGAAGATCACATAAATCTGCACCTCAAAGGACACTTTGCTCTATGTGTGTGTGTCTGTGTGTCTGTGTGTGTGTCTGTGTGTGTGTGTCTCACAGCTCTTGTCCTTCTGTGTAGGTGCTGCTATGAGAGGGATATCACAAGGATTGATAGTTAAATAGACGGTAGATAGATGTGAAAGTGATGTGTCAACTCACTTTATCCGTAGGTTTGTTTCCAAAACAATCTGGATCTTTCTTCTCATCTCATCTTATCTCATCTTCCCTCCTTCCCCCTCTCCTCTCCTCCCTTCTTCAACCTCTCCTCTCTACCTTCCCCCCTCCTCTCTTCTCTCCTCCTCCCATCTCCTCCATCCCTCGCCTTCTTCTCACCTTTCCTCTCCTCTTTTCTCCTCTCCTCCTCTCCTCCATTCAGCAGTGTGCTGTAGCCGTTAAGGTTTTCCTCCTGTGTGTGTGCCGGAGAACACCAACCTGCTCTGTTTCTGCTAAAACCCAGCCTGCACATTGGTCTGCTTACACAAACACACACAGACATTCACACACACAAACACACACATGGACACACACACACACTGAAGCAGTTTTATTTAAGACCACGACCTGTCACTTTGTGTGTGTGTGATGGATTGATTAAAAGCCCTCTATGACCTACCATTGTTGAGTTGTCCATCCATCTAGGGTTAGGGTTAGGTCTGGTACAGTGAGCGCATCTGTTTGTGTGTATATGGGTGAGAGAGAGAGAGAGAGAGAGAGAGAGAGAGAGAGCGTGTGTGTGTGTGGGAGAGAGAGAGAAACAGAGTGACTGGGTTGTTATGACACCCTCCTTAAAGTTTATTATTGAACACAGACAAAGAGGAAGCGCACACACCAAATGCACACACACACTTACACCCACACACACACACACCCACACACCACCAAACACTACAGCTGCTTGATAAGGTTGACGAAGTATGCTACTTCTTTCCCATCACACTGTGCAACTGTTGACGGAAAAGTGCAGACACGGGAACATTACTGGAACTACTGACACACGCGCACACACGGGAACATTTAGTAAAAAACAACCCATCTCAAGGACAAGATAGGGGACTGAGAGGCCACGAATGAATGACACACATAGGTTTAGTTGAATGCGTGTGTTTCTGAGTGCGTGTTTGTGTTCCCTTCCGGATGTGGCCATTGTTAAAACAACCATGAATTTATGGAAAGACATCAAACAGATTGTAAAAAGGCGTATTGGGAACACGGCACATGCCCTGTCTCTCTGGCGTCTGTTTGTGTGGAGGGGACCTAGATCTTGGTTGGTGAGGAAGGAGACGAACAGTGTGGCGTGCCTCAGCTACCGAGTACGTAGGAGGAGGAGGAGGAGAGAGGGAGGGAGGGAGCGAGCGTGTGAGAGACAAACTGAGGAGGGCGAGAGAGCATGAAGGAGAAAGGGGAGCGTGAGAGAGCGAGAGGAGGAACACGGACGTCTAACAAGAGCGAAGCGAAGGGAGCGCGTGAGAGAGAGAGAGAACTGAGGAAGGGAGAGGGGAAACGGAAAAAGAGAGCTGCGAGAGAGAGAGGCCTCATTCATGGAGCATGTCACATCAGCTCATTTGTTCATTAGTGAGTTAGCCAGAGTCAGACAGGTCAATGTTGAGGGTGCTGGGGTCAGGGGTCAGGGTCAGGGTGGTTGGTGAGCCAGGTCACAAGGCCAGTCAGACTCGATAGAGTCGAGCACATCTCACAGTCCCAGCACAGTGAACGGACGGCTGCTGGTCTGTAGGTTTGTTTCTCAGTCAGTCTGAGATGAGACGTATGTGTGTGTATGTGTGCGTGCGTGTGTGTGTGTGCGTGTGTGTCCATGTGTGTGTGAGAGAGAAAGAGTCAGAGAGAGAGAGAGAGAGAGAGAGAGAGAGAGAGAGAGAGAGAGAGAGAGAGAGAGAGAGAGAGAGAGAGAGAGAGAGAGAGAGAGAGAGAGAGAGAGAGAGAGAGAGAGAGAGAGAGAGAGAGAGAGAGAGAGAGAGAGAGAGAGAGAGAGAGAAGATCAGTGTCTCTGGTCATGCCTCTCTACAAGTGTGACTGTAATGGAAGCCTGATCTGAGAGATCGACACAGATGGCATTCTGTGGAGCTTCATGGAACTGGGGATGTACAAGTGGAACGGTGTGTGTTTGGGGTTGTGTGTGTGTGTACTTATATCATCTCTCCCATCAGGAGAATAATGCTCCATTCCAAAACATGTTTTCCCTTGTACTAAACACACACACACATCATAGAGGGCCTGCCAGTGGTTCTGCTTACTCTGGCCTCATCCCTGACTTTTCTGTTATCCCCTCTCTCCATCCCTCCATTTTTTATTTTCCCTCTCTCTGTCCCTCCCAACTCGTACCCAGCCCCCCTCCCATGTGACGATCAAAGCCTTGCCCCCCTCCAGCATACAGAGAACTCATTCTCACCCTAATGCCTCCCCCCCACACACACACACACTACCCCTACAGCGTGTGTGTGTTTCCCACAGTGTATTTTTAGAGAGAGCATTAGGGAGGGTATCGTTGGTGAGCGTCTGTCTGGGAATCTCTCTCTGGTCCAGGTGGAATGCTGTGATCTCTGAGCTCTGATCTCTCATTCCAGACCAGGGCTGACCCCCTCCCCAAATGCACACACACACACACGCACACATACATACACACGCATACACACACAGACACACACAGACACACAGACACACACACACAGACACACACAGACACACGCACACACATACACACCTACATACACACACAGACACACACATATACACACACAGCACCAGAACTGATTGGCCCCATGAAAAGACATCTCATTGGGCCTCTTAAAATATACCAATTATGCAATAATTATATTATATATTATGTTACTAAAGGAATCAATGGCCATGTAAGCCATATCCATCTGGACTGTTCCGGGACTCAAAATAAATAATTCTCTCTTTTCCCAGCTTTTCCCTGCCCTTAGGCTCTGTACACTTGTGGTACAACCCATGTCCCCCCCCACACTACATCATCTACCTTACACTACAGTAACATATTGGTACAACCCATATCCCCCCCCCTCTGAAAACTGTGGCAAGACCCATACCCCCTCACCCATAAACACAGTGGTACGGAACCATACCCTACCCCTGTGGTACGACCTGTCTGGGCTAGCTTAGCCTGGCATTAGCCTTCCTGTATGTGTTTCCAGTGTGATAACAATGGTCACCCGGCTTCCAGAGCTTTTCCGTACACACTGTTCTGTAGGACCGTGTGAGCAAATACACACTGGACTTATTGGGTGATGTGAGTTATGTGATACTAGCTCTATGCTGTCCGAAACACCTGTGTGTCTCTGTCACTGTGTGTGTGCGTTTATGTGTGTTCATGCGTGTGTTTATTTATCAGAGTGTGCCTATCGGAGTGTGTCAATATGTGGCTGTGTGTGTGTGTGTGTGTCCCTGTGTGCGTGTCCTCGCAAGTTGGTGTGTGTTTGCCCTACAGTGAAGTGTCCCCCAGGACCCTGGTTAAACCTGACTGAAGGTATTTGGGTGAAGTGAGTGTTATCTTAACACCACGCTGGTCTGTGGGATGAAGACTTCCTTCCTCAGCCTAAATAAACTGCACCAGTCTAATCTGAGATCAGATAAGGAGCGAGCAGGTATTTGCCGGTCTCAGCATTCTACACACACACGCGCACACATGCACACACTCACACACGCACACATCACAAGCATATTGAACACACACATACACACATACACACACACGTCACACACATACACACCACACACATCACAAGCATATTAAACACACACATACACACACACGTCACACACATACACACCACACACATCACAAGCATATTAAACACACACATACACACACACGTCACACACGTACACACCACACACATCACAAGCATATAAAACACACACATACACACATCACACACACACATCACTTCCCACACATACATAACCCCCCCCCCCACACACACACACACACATTCAAATATGCTGTCCTAACTGTGCCTATAGCCATATAGTTTTGTAACTAGCAGGTTATTTCACTCATACATCTACACAAATTCACATGCACTCAGACTCACACACACCTGCACAAATTCACAGGCACACTGACGCACACGCATGCTGACACTCACACACACCTACATATACACATATGCACACTGACACACACACACACACAAAATCTTCTCTCCTGTTTGGATTAATAGAAAGAACACTATAGATTGAGATAAGACACTAGTATCCGGAGGTGAACATGCTCCTGTTACAATGACAGACCCCACAAAGACAACATCGCACACACACACAAGCTAACACACACACGCTCCCGCAAACATGTGCTCACCCACACACACCTAAAGAGAAAGAACCAAATGAAGAGATTTGCAGCCAAAGCTTCAAGGTAATTGCAGAGGGTTTAGTTCAAGGTAGTTGAGCGGGAGGTTGTGACCAGAACAATCTGATCCGGAGGTAGATGAAAGGTTTGTGGCACCTTATTATGATTTCAAACACTAAGTTTCAAGCATATATTTTTGCAGCAATTCAAAAAGTCAAGCGTTCAGTAATTACTCAGATGAAAATGCCCTATTCCAGTAAGAAAGTCAGGTTAGTTTTCTGCTTAAATTCGGCACGAGAGAAGGGTTCCTGAGATTGAGCTAAAGACTGTTTTTACAGTTGAGCTCACAACCATTGATAGTATCTGACATTGGCTCTCATCGTGTTGTGGTATCCTCATCCCAGAGTGTGCATGTGTGTGCGTGTGTTGGCAGCGTCGTGTGTTGTGTTGGTCTTGCCCCAGAAGTTTGACGATGAATTGCTCACGTCTGCTTTGTCCTTCGTCCAACAACAAGTGAGGAGAATGTAATCTGTATCATGGCAGAATGGGAATAAATACACACACCACACTCTCACTCATGCACACAATCACGCACATGCCCCTAATGCACACATACACACACACACACATTGTGCAAACATAATACCACGTTTGCACTCACACCATACATATCTGCGTTTGCTGTAAAGTAGAACCACCTCATTTGCAATCGACAGCCACCCCGTTCGTTTAGGAGGAGCTGCTGAACAGCTCCATAGCAGAGGTCTGGTTTTGGCAGGAAGCAAAGAATCCAAAAGGAAAGGTATCTGCAACCGATATAGATTCTGTAGGAAATGTCTCAATAGGCCTGCCTCAGGACACACACACACACACTCACACACACGCTATTTTCCAAAAACAAGGAGAGCATGTAAGCCATGTCTCCATCAATGTAACCAGAGCCCAGTCATCTGGTTGTGCTTTAGCTGGACCTCTGTCTGATCTGAGCTCAACTGCCCCCCTGCTGCCCCTGACCAGAATGACTCCCAGATACCTCCTCTACTGCAAACCATACACACACCCACACAAACGCATACTCAGACACACACACAAACCCACACACACGCACACACATATACTCAGACACACACACACACACACACATACACACACACATACATGCACACACACCCACACATACTGAGACACACACACATACACCCACACATACTCAGACACACAAACACGCACACAAACATGTCCAGCTCATCGTCACGATGAAAATACAGACATTCCTCCAGTGCTTCTGTCATCCGACCCTTTAGCCTAACATGGCAATCATTTCCTGCTTTGTAATCCAATCAAATGCCGGTTTTATTAGATTAATGGACAAGTATCCATGTTGAGACAGCAGTGAAGTTGAAATGTGTGTGCGTTGGTTTGTGTTTGAGTGTGTATGCGTGTGTGTGTGTTGCTTGACACTAGGCCCCATTTGCCTAAAACCAGAACGATTGTAGAACTAAGACGTATGGTTTTTCTTTCGAATCCGAACTGATTTGAGCCCTGACCCTTGACCTCACATGCTACTCTTTGACCCCAGGTTATGACCCTGAGTGTCTACTTCCTCTGTGGCTAGACTCAACAGGAAGTAGATCAGTAGAGCACCCTCAGGTGTCTTTGGACTCCAGGCTCTGAACCTGTCTCTGTTCCACACACACATACACACAAATTAGCACACAAACACACACATACATACGCAGGCACACACATACACACATACGCAGACACACACACACACAGA
The DNA here is from genome assembly GCF_038355195.1 of Osmerus mordax. NCBI lineage: Eukaryota > Metazoa > Chordata > Actinopteri > Osmeriformes > Osmeridae > Osmerus > Osmerus mordax. The sequence continues at coordinate 17,100,686 of NC_090058.1, read as the reverse complement.
CACACCCACGCATACGTGGTCATGGCACACCCATACACACACACTCTCTCCTCTCTACCCTTCCCCTAGATGAATAATGGTATTGGTTTGCTTGGCTTCCCTCTGCTTCAGTGGATAAAGAAGATTCAACATCATTTATTCATGACCCGATGAAATGGGGTACTATGATTGGTTAGTTACCTCATCCAGGTCTAGGGTGGTTTATGACAGCTCTGTCAGTCGGGGCTCCAGGCAGCCATCATCTCACAATGGGTCTAATGTGTGTGAGAGAGAAATTCCCTCCTCTCCTCTCGTCTCGCCTTGCCTCTCTTTTCCTCTCCTCTCTCTCCCTCCTCTGACTCCTTTTCACTCTCTCTCTCTCTTTCTCTTTCTCTGTGTAGAGGCTGTTATGAGTCTGTGCAGAGGCTGTGATGAGTCTGTGTAGAGGCTATGATGAGTCTGTGTATAGGCTATGATGAGTCTGGGTAGAGGCTGTAATGAGACTATGGTGAGTCTGCGTAAAGGCTGTAATGAGTCTGTGTAGAGGCTGTGATGAGTCTGTGTAGAGGATATGATGAGTCTATATAGAGGCTGTAATGAGTTTGTGTAGAGGCTGTGATGAGTCTGTGTAGAGGCTGTAATGAGATCCTAACTGCTCTCTGTTTGTTGCTCTGCACCTGGCTGGGGGTGGACTGATGGCTGACAGATGCAGGGAATATCTCCCTGTCTTTTGTTCTCTCTATCTCTGTTTCTTTTTCACTCTCTCCTTATCTCTCTCCCATCTCTCTCTCTCTCTCTCTCTCTCTCTCTCTCTCTCTCTCTCTCTCTCTCTCTCTCCTGTCTCTCGCTCGCTCTCTTTCCATTATGTCTTTCCAACTCTTACCGGGTATACTGGGTTTGTCCTGGCATAATAGGCCACTGCTTTGAGTGTGTGTTTGTATGTGTGTTTGAGTGTGTATACATATACTGTCATCCAGACCCTCTCATTGGCTTCATATTGTTCCTCGTGAACAACAACGAACACACAGGCGAAGAGGAAAATGCACCACACACACACAGACTGAGGAAGCAGGAGACAAACATTGTGGCCCATCAACACCACCCAGTCCTATGAGCCCATTTCCATCATCAGGTTCTGTGACGTGACAGATGTCTGTACTGTGTGTCCAGTCCACACGTGTGTGTATGTATGTCTGTGTCGAGAGAGGAAACCAGAGGGGCCATGTGTCTGTCGCTAACCTGCGACACAGAGATAGTTTGACACAGGTAATATCTCTGTTCTCCCACTTGCTCACAGGAAGAAAGAGCAGAGAGAGAGAGAGAGAGAGTGTGTGGTGTGTGTGTGTGAGAGAGAGAGAGAACTAGAGGACAAGACAACAGTAGAAAGAGAGATGGAAAGTGAAAGAGAAGGGAGAGAGAGAAAACGAGAGGGGCTGAAAGGGAGCGAGAACATTCTTGACTTGATGAGTGTGACTAAGCTTCCAACTCTAACACGCTCTGTGTTTTGTTTCGGCAGTGTTCAATCCCTTACCGTGGAAATGAAAAGCCTCTAAATGTTATCACTCTCCTGAACCTACAGTCCTGTACTGTTGCCGCCAGAGAGAATGGAATGTTCAAATGTGTGTGCTTGTGTTTTTATGTGTGTGTGTGTGCGTGTGTGTGTGTGTGTGTGTATGTGTTTGTGTGTATGTGTGTGTGTGTAAAAGAACAATACATCCCATTGTGATCCGTGTTCCTCGGGGAAAGTCGTTGTTTGTTACAGCTGTGTCTACTTTAACACATTTAGATGAACCCTCTTCAGATAAACAATAGAGGTTCTTATGAATGGTACCAGGATGCAGACTACTACATTGTTTTCTCTCTCTCTCTCCCCCCCCTCGCTCTCTCTATCTCTCTCGCTCTGCAACTTTGCTCACTTTCTAGTTCCTTCCTGCAAGTGCAGAATGTGTACCACAGTACAGTGTGTGTGTGTGTGTGTGTATGTGTGAGTGTCTGTTTAACCTCTGTCATGAAGAGGTGTGGACAGCCAACCTGTTGCTCTTCGTGATAAAGCTCCAGTAGGAGAGTAAGGGTGTAGCAAGCCTTCCATGACCCCAGACCCCAGGTGCTGAGATGATCACCCATGCCTCTGATAAGTGAGGAGCATTTGTTTTGCGTCACAGTTGGAACTCGATGGACTGATACATTGTTTTTATTGCAGTGGGTGCAACATATCAAGTGCACCAAATCATTTGACTGGATTTGATCCGGGTGGGTCCCATTACACTTTCCGGTTGACACAAATGAGAATAACATGATAACAACCTATCTCGGTACTGTCAATCTAATCTCAGTACTGTCAATCAAATCTCAGTATTGTCGATATAATCTTAGTTTTGTCGAGCTAAACTCAGTATTGTCTAGCCATTACTCTTCATCTGATTTGTGAGAACAGTTCTCAATCCTGCTCTCCTCTACTTTGCTCTGCTCCACTCTATTCTCCTTTATAATTACTTCAGCAGACCAACTGATCCTGTAGTGTTGTGTGTGATTATGTTCCCTTGAGAAAAAGACAGACACACATACACATGATTGGATGGAGGCGTTAATGCATTTAATCAATAAACCACCCTTACAACATCATTATGTCACATCGAATCAAAATCAAAATGTATTTGTATAGCCCTTTTTACACGTAAGCATGTCACAGAGGGCTTCACATACGCCCATAGAACTGCCCCTCAACCAACCTAAACCCTCAAGGAAGACAAGGAAAAACTCCCAGAAAAACTCACTGCAGGAAATGGCTTGCAGACAGGATTGATCTAGCCTCTGTAGACACACAAACACACACACACACACAAACTCACGTGCACGTCACACACACAAGCACCCGCACACACAAACATACATCAACATACACGCCTGCACAAACATACATGCACGTACACACACACAAACACCTGCACACACACGCACATACACTCACACGCACACAGAGGAAATTAGATCATGTGTTTGCACACTGTGACACTGAGTTGAGAGGATAGGTCCAGAAGGTTCCACACTAACAACCAGACAGACACAGCCTGTTGTAGCCTGAACAGGAAATTGAAGGAGCTCAGGTTAACTAGATAGACTGTCCTCACTGACGTGGACATGAAAGCAGAACTAACACTTTTGCCTGTGTTACCAATTAAAATCCTTCAAAAACTCTCCTTCTGTGTGCGTGTCAGTGTGTGCGTGTGTGAATGTGCTTGTGTGTGTGTGAATGTGTTTGTGTGTGTGAATATGCTTGTGTGTTTGTGTGTATGTGTGTGTGAATGTGTTTGTGTGCGTGCTATTGTGCTTGTGTGTGTGTGAGTGTGTGAATGTGTGTGTGTGTGCTTGTGTGTGTATGTGTGAGTGTGTGCGTGTATGTGTGTGAGTGTGTGAATGTGTGTGTGTGAGAGTGAGTGTGTGTGTGTGAGTGTATGTGTGAATGTGCGTGTGTGTGTATGTGTGTGAATGTGTGTCTGAGTGTGTGTATGTGTGCATGTGAGTGTTGTGTTTATTTTCCCATGATGGTTCACTGATGCGCTTCACACTCTTCTTATAGAGGAGTTATAAATACAACCTGTTCATAACTGTAACAATGTCAGTTTAGTCCCGACACAACCACCGCTACGTGAGATCATGTGGATGCCATCAGCCTAAGAAATGGACATACAGTAATGATGTACCCTACAGAGACAGATGCTGTGGTAACTGTGTTAAGAGTTTAGGAAAATTGTTAAAAGTGTTGAAAAAAAACTTCATAGCGATCGTAAAAAACTATCACTTTACTGGCGCTGCTAATCATGATCTTGATTGGTAACTGTGTGTGTGTCTGTGTGTGTGTACAGTACGTGTGTGTTTCTTCAGTTTTTTCATGGGTGCGAGTGTGTGTGTGATGGACATGAAGGACATTGTGCCGTCACCCAAAGCAGGCCGTCTTGTGTGTGTGTGTGTGTGCGTGTGTGCATGTGTGGAAGCTGGGGTGAGTCACCATTTGCCTCCAGTGTGTGTTGTGACGAACAGAGCTGTTTCTATGTTTATCTCAACAACCTGAGATGGAGAGATGGAAAGATGGAGAGTAAGCAAGGCAGAGAAAAAGAGAGAGAGAGAGCTATTAAGAATAATGATGTAGAGCTGATTATGTCAAGGGCAGAGAGGAGAGAGGAGAGGGAAGGAGGGGAGAGGAGAGGAGGGGGGAAGGAGGGAGATGAGAGGAGAGAGGAGAGGAGGGGAGAGGGGAAGGAGGGGAGATGAGAGGAGAGAAGATGAGAGGAGGGTGTTCTGTCCACAGAACACAGGAAGATGCTCATGTGTCCATCTCCATGGTGATCTCTCCACAGTGAGAGAGCAAAAGAGTGAAAGAGCATGAAAGAGAGAGAGGAGAGTAAATGTGTGATTTTCTTCAAGGTAAGTGGTAAATTGCTATTTTCTCGTTCTGTCTGTGACTGCCAGTTTTCGGCAATACAGTAATACCACTGACTGGGCCCTAGGCCTCTCACTGGAGAACCGGGCCTCTAACTGAAGACCAGCCTTTAATTGAAAACCTGGGCCAAGGCCTCTAACTGGGTCCAGTCTCAAAATGGAGACCAGCCTCCCAGCCTCTCACTGGAGACCACCCTCCCAGCCCCACAATGGAGACCAGCCTCCCAGCCTCTCAGCCTCTCACTGGAGACCAGCCTCCCAGCCTCTCACTGGAGACCACCCTCCAGCCTCTCACTGGAGACCAGCCTCCCAGCCTCTCACTGGAGACCAGCCTCCCAGCCTCACAATGGAGACCAGCCCCCCAGCCTCTCACTGGAGACCAGCCTCCCAGCCTCTCACTGGAGACCAGCCTCCCAGCCTCTGACTGGAGACCAGCCTCCCAGCCTCTCACTGTAGACCAGCCTCCCAGCCTCTGACTGGAGACCAGCCTCCCAGCCTCTGACTGGAGACCAACCCTTCCAGCCTCTCACTGGAGACCAGCCTCCCAGCCTCTCACTGGAGACCAGCCTCCCAGCCTCCTCCCTGGAGCTTTACATGGTACAGCGCTGTTGCAGGCTCTGTGTCTTTAACAGTAATCAATGAAGGCATCTGATTCCTGTCTGTCTGCTGTGAATCAGCCTGCCTCTGGAGGAACCAGTTAGACCCCCTGAGGTCCACACCACCCAGATCCTCTCTGTACTGTACATTCACTTATTGATAAGAGGAGACTGTTTACGCAAACGCACACACACACGTCGCGGGCACACACATACACACCCAGTGGTAACAGTCAGCTTGGCCTCATATTCCCCAGATGTAATCTGGTTAAATCCACAGCTAATGTGAACTCACTGTTCTCATGTAGAACAACAGGGAGACATCTAATAACTTACAACCTCGTCATCTCTCTGCTTCTCCCTCCCTCCCTCCCTCCCTCCCTCCCTCCCTCCCTCCTCCCTCCCTCCCTCCCTCCCTCCCTCCCTCCCTCCCTCCCTCCCTCCCTCCCTCCCCTCCCTCCCCCCCTCCCTCCCTCCCTCCCTCCCTCCCTCCCTCCCTCCCTCCCTCCCTCCCTCCCTCCCTCCCTCCCTCCCTCCCTCCCTCCCTCCCTGTCTCCCTCCCTGTCTCCCTCCCTGTCTCCCTCCCTGTCTCCCTCCCTGTCTCCCTGTCTCCCTCTCTCCCTGTCTCTCTCTGTCCTCTGTATTTCTCCAATCAGCAGCAGGCATATGAAGGGTAATGACATGCAGGAGCACACGCCCTGGCTAAGTTACATTTGTAATCGATGTTTGTTTGTTTGTTTCTCGCACACACACAAACACACACACGCCTCAGGAGACCTGTTGCCATGGTAACCCCCCTTGCACGCACGCACACACGCACGCACACAGCCGTCCGTGACCCCGTGGTATCACAGATCATCTGGATCTGGATTGTTGAAGGCAATTAGAATGAGCCAAGTTTCCCTTTCACACATCCACAAAGGCACGTACAGCAAAACACACACACATACAGAAAGACACACACATACACTTACAGAGAGATACACGCACACACACAGGCACATGCACACAGACTTTTGGATATGCCTTGAAAGGGGACTTTTAGAATAACTCTTGGAAGAAGGAGAAGAAACATTTATTGATCATGCAATGTGACACACGCCTGCAGGGAGCGCCAACACTAAAACACACACACATGCTCAATCGTCCAGTGATGAAAGTCCTTGAAAGTCTGGTTTTCTCTCATCCTGCTGTCCTCCCTCTGAAGTAGAGAGGAGAGATGGGCAGGGTGGTAGAGAGGGGCAGGGAGGTAGAGAGAGGGGCAGGGATGGAGAGAGGGGCAGGGAGGTAGAGAGGGGCAGGGATGGAGAGAGGGGCAGGGAGGGAGAGAGGGGCAGGGAGGTAGAGAGGGGCAGGGAGGGAGAGAGGGGCAGGGAGGTAGAGAGGGGCAGGGAGGGAGAGAGGGGCAGGAAGGGAGAGAGGGGCAGGGAGGTAGAGAGGGGCAGGGAGGTAGAGAGGGGCAGGGATGGAGAGAGGGGCAGGGATGGAGAGAGGGGCAGGGAGATAGAGAGGGGCAGGGATGGAGAGAGGGGCAGGGATGGAGAGAGGGGCAGGGAGGGAGAGAGGGGCAGGGAGGTAGAGAGGGGCAGGGAGGGAGAGAGGGGCAGGGAGGGAGAGAGGGGCAGGGAGGGAGAGAGGGGCAGGGAGGGAGAGAGGGGCAGGAAGGGAGAGAGGGGCAGGGAGGGAGAGAGGGACAGAGAGGAAACATGGAATAAGAGATAGGAGGAGGGAGGGAGGAGAGCAAGCTGTATGAAATGTGGGGAACAGCAAGTCTGTGGTGTTGGTGGAAGGAGGTGGACTTTCATCAGGGTTCAGACATGAATCGACTCCTTAGAATGTGTGTGTGTGTGGGGGTTATTACGAATCAACAGGAGTGAGGCGGAGGAGGAATTACCTATAATTATCCTCCCCTAACGAGCTTCTCTCCCTCCCTGTCTCCCTCACACACTGGTTAACCAGATGGCTCCCATCCCTCCTCTTTCCCTCTCTCCCTCTCCTTCTCTTTCTCTCTCTCTCGCTCTTTCTACCTCTCTCTCTCCGTCTCGCTCTTTATCTCTTGGTACACACTTCCTACACAGAACCTCTCTCTTTCCTTCCATCCCTCTCTCGCTATCTCTCTTTGCACCACCCTCTCCCTACACCCCACTCTTCCTCCCCCTCCCTTTCCTCCCTTACTCTCTCTCTTTCACACTTTCTTTTGGTATCAACCTTTCCCTACACCCCCCATCTCCCCTTCCTTCCCTCCCTTCCCCTCGCTCTCTTTATCTCTCAGTTTCTCTACCTCTTTTCTCTGTCTCTCTCTCTCTCTCTCTCTCTTTCGTTCACAAACTGCTTAAAGGAAAGCGCAGGACAGCAGGGCCAAGCTGCTAATAAACCAATCAGAGGGCAGAACACCTGCTGGTGTGGGATAACCTCAAAGAGTTGCAAAGCATCATGGGATATACCCACCGCGCCTCAAGAAGACTCCCGCTGCTAGTATAGTGAACCCACAAACACACACTCCCATACACACAGGCCGTCAGTATAGACCCCCAACTTCCTTTCTCTAACAATAACCCAGCAAGTTTGTCAGGTTTGACAGTGAGTTGTAAAGACAGGGAAAGCTCTGCGTCCATCTATTCTTCACCCCCTTGTCCTGACCGCTCGCCCGCTAGAGCAGCCTCCCCCCCCCCCCCCCTCCCCCAACACACACACACTCAAACAACACCCACTTCCGCCCCTCGCCCCCTCCTTTCGAACCACAGCAGGGCCCAGGTGTGCTGTGGCCAGGCCGGGTCTAGGGGAGGGAGGGGAGGAAGGGAAGAGAGGGGGGGAGGAGAGAGGGTGTCTGGGCCAGGGAGGATACCGCAGTCTGGATAGGCTGAGTGAATTATTGATGCCAGATTGCCGACGAGGAAGAAAAGTGGGTTTGGATAGCGAGAGGGTCTACAGTCATTCATTACACAGACAGGAGGGCAGAACAGACTGGCTGGGTGAGGGGGGGAAGCTATTAAACCCAAACCAGCCCTCACTCAACATCACCTACACACACAAGTAGGTGTGCATACACACACGTGTTAGCCTGAGCTGCAATCAATCCTACCCGACTGTTGCATTATATTTTTGGTATCTGTGTGCTTGTAGCCCTGTTTCATGGTGAGCCCACTGTGGTGGCTGAGTGTGTGTTTGTGTGTGAGTGTTTTTGTGCTTCACCCCAAGCTAGGATGCGTCAGAGTCGGAGGGTCACACTGGCCCCACTGGCCTGGTGACCTCATCACTCGGTAGTGTGGAATTATGGGTAGTGACACAGAGGGGCTCACCATGCCCTTCTCTCTGAGGGTGGGAGAGGCACAGCTAGTGAGTCATCCTCAACCCTAACACAAACACTCACACACACTCACTAACGCACACACACACACACAAAGCTGGACCGCAGGGGAGCTGACATTTAGCAGAGCAGGGACAACTAACGCAGAAACATCAAACACTAGCCGTCGCGCTACGACACACCTCACACAAAAAGACAGGCAGCTACAGGTGCAACCTGCATGTACGTCCCCGTAGCCACAGTACACCTGCCGATAAGGCTGGGAAGAGGAGCCAAACAAATACTGATACTAATGAATAATCAATAGACACGCCTGCCTGCTTATTGGGATTCGGTCTGTGAGCACAGACACACACGCACAGATTGAGATGATAATATCTTGGATACATAGCCTATATACTGTATAGCCTATGTAAAAACAACATGGAGAGGGTCTGATTATTATATCATCAGATATCAACACCATGGTTTCAAACATTCATGCTGGTCCTACAGTAGGCTAAGCCTTCTCTCACTGCCGCTGGGAATAGTGTATAGGCAGGGCGTGTCCTGTTAGCTAGCCTTACCACATAGCAATGATAAAAGCCTTCAGTTTTAAGCCACATGGGTGCATTTATGCATTATCCACTGTGGGTAGATTAGAAAATCATAGTCAGCGTCTGAAAATTGTAGGCTTCTCTCTGCTTTTCTCCGTGCGACCGTTGAAACTTGTTGCTCGAGACAGTCCTTTTCCGGCAAATCGATCATCTCACACACCAAGCAGAGCCAGAGCAATATTACGGGCTGCACATAATGACGGCCTTAGGTGAACTTTCCCCCCCCAAAGCGACATCGATACCGCAGTTAAGGAAATGATTAGTTCCTCCAAGCACCCTAATCGCTGATAAAAATTAAAAAAAAGAACAATAAATAATTTCATAGTCTGGCATTCGGTCGTTTGGGAATTGAAAAATTGCAACCACCAAATTACAGCACCTTCATTTATTTAATTTGTTTAACTCTCGACAAGAGAAATCAGAGCACATTTAGGAATGTACCTCGGAACGTCCCACACTTAACTGTCCATCACTTGTTGTTAATGCATGTGAACCACTACCTCTGCATGAACACAAAAGGCAGGTGTGCCAAGATAATGGCGGATTTGTGGTATTGGCAAATCGGGACCAGACGGCGGTGACTTACGTTGTGATACCTATAACGTCAGGGCACCCTTTTCGGTGTGTGTGTGTGGGGAGGGGCACTCTTGATGATGAATTATAGACGGCGTGGCTGATCACGTGGTGTTAGCAGGCTTCTGAATGATTTAAGGCTTCTACATCATCCCTACCCCCGCCCCCACCACCGACTCCTGGTGATGCGCGTGCAGGCTGGAGATGCTGCTGCTGCTGCTGACTGCAGCATCCGACATGGAGCTGGAGCGTTAGCGGAGCACGGGCATCTTTTAATCCACTAGGGTCACAGCAGAGCACGTGAGTGTTTTTTCCCCCTCTCTTTCCCATCCATCCCATCCTTTCTCTTTATCCCCCTCGAGGTTATCCGTCGGTGTCGTCACTGTTTACGTGCGAATGGCGCTTCAAGGCGGCTGTTTGTGTGTGTCCTGATTGTGTTGTTTGATTATAACGTCAAAACGGAAATGCTGCCTTCGTGAGCTCCACCTGTCCGGACGGTGTGTTTGAGGTTGTGTTGAGGGAATGTTTGGGGCGGATGCTGCCGCTTCCTCACCGGGCTCGAGCTGCTGCAGACATCGGCCGAGAGAGTGAGAGTGAGAGAGAGAGAAAGGGAAAGAGAGAGGCGCAGCCGGACAACACTTAGGTAACTAGGTTGGATGTTTATTATGAATAATTCTGACTTATCCTAATGAGTGTCCTCAATGTGTGCCTGGACTATGGCTGTGATTATGTTGTTCCAGTTAGAGCATATTTTTGTTTTTCGTCAGGCTTTGTGTGTGAGTTTGTGTGTGTTCAGCTTCCTGTCCACTGACTGAATGTAACATTTAGCTCTGATTATCCTTTGTCTGTGTTCAAGTGGAGAGGATGGGAGGTTGAGATACCGTAGCATTAGGCTATGGCTGGTTCTCACTGGTGTCAATGCCGGTGCGGAGGGACTTTTTGAGGACGCTGAATGATTCCAACTTGACCTAGAGTGAGAGCTCCTAATCGGCCGGACAGAGGAGTTAAATCTTCTGCGTGAAGGTCTTAGATAGCCTATAGCGCAATTTCTCTATTAATGTCAGGAACCAAGACAAAGAACAGATTATTAGGCCAAAGTGTAGCCTATGTCATCTCTATAATGTAAGCAAGGCCGACTCAATTTCGGTGTGAGTGTGTGTGTGTGTGTGTGTGTGAGAGAGAGAGAGCAAGACAGAGAGAGAGAGAGGGGGGTGGAATGGTTGCGATCAGGTTTAGGGTCTTAGATTGCAGCATATATCAGACCCATCTTCCACATTCCTCTGTGTTCCTTAGAGAAGCAGACATTGATTTAAATTATTCAGGGTTGCAGTTTGAAGTTGTCTCTCTCTCTCTCTCTCTCTCTCTCTCTCTCTCTCTCTCTCTCTCTCTCTCTCTCTCTCTCTCTCTCTCTCTCTCTCTCTCTCTCTCTGTCCCCACAGTCCTATTCTCATAGGTTCCACATGAGACCGTGGGATCTGTCTCTCTCTGAGCATGAGCACTCGGAGTGAAAACCTCAGCTTTGAAACGGGGCTAATCCCCAATGACACGGCCAAGTCTCTCTCTCTCTCTCTCTCTCTCTCTCTCTCTCTCTCTCTCTCTCTCTCTCTCTCTCTCCCTCTCTCTTCCTGTACCTCAGTCAGGTTTAATATCGCTTTACCATCTTGCCCCCTCCCCCCTCGCTCTCTGTGCCTAACGATGTGGCGCTGTCCGTGGTTCTGAACCGGCTCTCATTAGCGGTGGTGCTCGTGAGTATGTCGACGGTCTCGGTCTTCATGTCATTACACAATACAACAGATGTTATCGTCTCCATGGCGCTGGGAACACATCGGTGAAAGACTTTTCAGTTCGGTGGCGAGACTCAGTAGAGGGCTGTATTTCATAGAATATCCCTACGCCCCTCACAAGCCTTGGACTGGCTCCATTTACCCCATTAGCTGTTACCGAAAAAACTAACCGAACAATCGTCTGTTTTCTAAGAATAGCTCATCAGAAAGTACGTCTGGCAATAAAACCCTTATGGAGCAATTATTAGGTTACGGTTAACACAGTAAAAGTCACTTTTACCTTTGCTGACCTAAGTGGATATGTGTTTGTATGTGTGTGTCAATGTGTGTGTGTGTGTGTCCGGGTTTGTATGTGTGTGCATTTTGCCTTCTCCCTCATTGCGTGACTGCTATTTAGAAACTCCATTTCCAATCGGATAATCCCATGTGTGTCTTAGTCAATGTTTGTTTGTGTGTCTAAGCTGGATGGCTAGCGTGTGTATTGTGTGTCTGTAGATGAGATCACAACCTCTGGGCCTATTGTGGCGAGCAGGTGTGACTCACTGACAAACACGCACACACACTGATCCTGTTTGTGAATGAGAGAGCACTATGTTGCCCCCCACCCCTCCCCCCTTTGGCCATTGGATCCACTGACGTCACTGAACCTGCCTGCGTATAAAAGCTAACACTATAAGATCACTGCGTGTGTGCACATCTGTGAGTGTAAATGTGTGTGTGGGTGTTTGTGTGTGTAGGGGGGGGGGGTGTATGTGCTGAAAATAAATGGACCTTTAGGGCTGATTAACGTGGGAGATGTTTGTGTAAAGTACAGTCTAATCTGATGTCCTATAATGAGTCAGTGTGTGTGTGTTTGTGTGTCTTGTTACTGCAATGGACTTTTTTTGTTGTTCTCCACACATGTCCTATCTTCAGCCTGGAGCTCATAGATTTGGAAAGGACAGGAGGTCACAGTGGGGTGTGTGCGTGCGTGTGTGTGGAGGGGGGGGGTCAGGGGAGTACCACTTATACTGTGTCACCCCTCACCCATGGAGGAGAGGAGAGACAACATCTCTGTGTAGCGGAGAAAAGGAGGGGGTGAGGGCAGAGTGTAGCCGAGGAGAAGACAGAGGAGTCCAGAGGAGAAGAGGCGAGGAGCAATTCGACGAGGGGAGAGGAAGAGAGAGGAGACACCAGGAGAGAGTTACGGAGGAGAAGACAGGCTCGTGTAGGAAGCATCCACATGCTGTTGAGACTTGCCCCTGGTTTAAGTGGGTACGTGCCAGGCTGATGCTACATGCCTGCTGGTGCCAAGGACGGAGGAGGGAGGGGGGGAGGGGGGGGGGGGCACTGCTGCTGTCAGACACACTGGCGATGAGGGCTCAGGGGGTCTGGCTCACATGGGTACCGTGGCAATGGAATACAAGGTCAGCTACAGTACAGGGACTAGAGAGAGGAGGGGAGAGGGAGAGGAAGGGGGGGTGGCCTGTGTGTGTGGGGGGGAGGGGGGAGCGGAGGGGGGGGGGGGGGGGAGCGGAGTCGGAGACAGTGCGGACAAAACAGCCTGAACAGATTGGAGATGTCCGGAGTGGGCGAGCGGGAGGGGGGGGGGGGAGATTTAGAGAAGGTTTGAAGACGGGGGATGAGGGGGAGGAGAGGGGTGTACTGTTGGGTTGTTGCGGCCCGGCGACGGACTTGCTCTCCTGTCTGGAAGCACCAAGCCTCCGCTCATCTTTATTCATGCCTCCTGTCTCCTCTATCCCCGCGTGCCGTCTGTGCTTATCAACGCTGGCCGGACCTGTCTGGGGAGGTGGCACATGGGGTCGTGGCGGATGGCACTCTTATCCGTCTCTGCCCCGTGTTTCGGTCGGGGCCAGCGCTGCCTGTCGGTCATCACACTGTGGGAGAGAGGACGGGGGTGTTCATTCTGGGGTGGGACGGAGGGGAGGGGGAGGAGGGGAGGATGGTGGAGGGGGGGAGGGGAGGAATCGAAAAGGGGAGGAGGGGAGTAGTACAGGATGAAGGGGGATGGAGGAGGGGAGGATTGAGGAGAGCAGGAGACAAACAAGCCTGTCTGTGTGGGAGAACAGGATATGGGAGGGGTGTGTGTGTGTGTGTGTGTGTGGGGGGGGGGGTATTCAGGGACTGTTGGAGGCTTATACCAAGGTCTAGTGTCTGGTACCCATAAATCCTGCCCTGGAAATTGCTCAGCCATACAGTCATGCCCTGTAAGCATTGTGGTGCCTCATGCACAGGCACACATAAGCACACGTACACACACAGCCACGCCCCGCAAGCATTGTCATGCCACACACACAGACACACACACAGCCACGCCCCGCAAGCATTGTTGAGTCACACACACACAAACACACACCAACACATAAGACTGACGTTGTCAAGATTATGCGACCCAGAGAGGAAGAGTGTTTCTCTGATTGTGCTGCTAAGACTGTTAGGAAGCTGTGTCACATCCTCTCCGCTTCACAGACAGACATGTAGACAGACAGACAGGCAGACAGACAGGCAGACAGACAGGTATGCAGACAGACACTGGCAGGCTGCTGGACAGTGGCTCTGCTTGGGTAGAGCTTCACTGGTGTGATTTGTCTGAGATCTTGGAGAGTATGAAAGCACTCTAATTAAGGGATCTGTTCTCTGAGAGGCAGGAAAAGTGGACATGGGAAATAGAGAGAGAGAGAGAGAGAAAGAAAGAGAGAAAAAACAACAGTGTCATGGAGAGAAATCGAGACTCCATTTCCCCTGATTCAGGCCCTACTGTACGATGAGTTAGCTGCTTCCTGTCTGCAAGCCACTCAGAGTTACAGGGCAGGTTGCCAGGTTGGGTTCTGAACAGGGCGGGTTGCCAGGTTGGAGTGAATCAGGGCTATTAGCTGTATTAAAACTTCAAGTCTATGGGCAGCGGAGGTTCAATCAGGATATTAATCCTGTGGTGTGGCAGGGGCGGGGGCGGACTGCAGCCATTGGCTCAGTCACTGCTGATTAGACTGACAGCCAATTGGACAGGAAGCTGGCTGCAGACAGGAAGTGATGTCAGTGGTTGATTGGATATTGATCAGCAAAGGTAGACATGATAACGACTTGTTTATTTACTCTCCTGCTGGTATGGGTGTGAGTGCTGCTTAGATCCTATTACAGCGGTCTAGAGTATTGGTCCACTCTCTCTCTCTCTCTCTCTCTCTCAGTTCAGTTCAAAGGGCTTTATTGGCATGAAAACAACAATTGTTCATATTGCCAAAGCATCGGTAGAATTACAGAAATATTAATCAATCATGGCCTTATATATACTTATATTTCATACACTTACATACAGAGAGACTCACACGGCAGTTTAACATATATATACGTGTAGCTACACCACACAGGTGTACAACTTGTATCAATGTTATTATTATTCAAGTTGGTATATTATTAATGTTGCCAAATAATCGGTATAAATAAATACATAAATAAGTAAATAGATACACACACACATATGTATATATAAATATATATATATATATATGTATACGCATACACACGTGCATACACACCCACACGTATATATACACACGTATATACCCATACATACACATACATACGCACATACACCAGGTTATATAATGATAATAACTAGAGAGGGTACAATTTCTGGGGAAATTGTAGGGTGTGCTTGCTTGCGTCGGTTGCACAGGGGTCTGTATATTTTATATAAAAATGCATCGGGCCTACTTATTATTTATAAAGATTACATAGATTTAAAAGCATCTTTTTTTTGCTGCTCATTTACAACTCAAAATACGAGTGAAGTGTAGAATGAAATATGATGTCTTCTCATTTCCCCTGCAAGAGGCAGCTGACAGGCTGAATCAAAACGAATACATTTGGCAGACCGGTGTACAAATGGACCTAATCTCTATGACTTAAACGTCCTTTTAAGTTGTCCCTTCTCGTGATATTTTCAGGCATTTAGACTACTCATATTGCATTCATTCATTAATAAAGAACCCCCTTTGAAGATTATTCTACGACTTTACCGGCAGAAGATAGAATCGCGATTCAAACACTACCATCTGCTAACTGAAAATATGCCCCCAAAAACGTAAATAAGCTTGACATTTATTTAGTGGAAAATAGCTCATTCATAAAAAGCTCACTGGTAGCGATCATTGTCAGTAACAACTCAAAATGCGATATAGCCCTGTGTGGAGAAGCTGCCCCGGTAAATTCTACTACTACAGTACAGTACTAGACTACTGCTGTGTTCGTCTTGATAGCGATTGCGTTGGTTGAATTCGATTAAACGTTCCGTTGTACGGTTTAGGCTGAAATTAATTATTTTCATGAACAGATTGACAAAGTTTAGGCTGTGGCAATGAAGTTCAGGTTAGTAGTCAGATTGTTTCAACTATTGAAAGACTTTTGAGTAAGGGGAGTGCCGAACATGTTCTGTCACCGTTTGACTTGAACAGCTGAGGAGTTGTTGTTAGCTACTCACACTAGTGTCTCGGGTACAGTAGGCTACAGCGTTGCAGTGAGCTACACTGGTTTGAAACCACAGGTAATGGTAATTTCACCAACAAATCGTTTTCTAATGTCAGAATAAATCCTACAACGAAAATGTATATGTGAGGAATGTTTATTTTAACGATTGAAAACAGATAACGCTACATCATAGACCACTGTAGTATGTGTTGCCCGGGAAACACAGGCTAATGTCATGATGCTAATACTTCAGTGAAATAGTAGACTACTGTTTCCGAAAGTAGATGTACTTCCTTAATAATATCAGCTTATATTGTACATTACACATCACAATTGTGTGTCATATCACAAAGTAAAATGAGTAAATAGTTATCACCCTGGCCTCTTTTCTTGTGGCGTTTCTGCAGCTGCCTTGCAGTAAAGCTATAGTTAGCCTAGCTATCCCCCAAGTTAACAGATGTGAAACGAATGTTCTGGCAAAGGTAGTCACGCGTGTTTTCGTGACGTTAGTGACGCAGTGACGTTAGTAACGTCAGTGACTGTGGCTAGCAAATTAGCCACCGTTAGCTTCACTTTTCGCCACAAAAACTTAACTTACGCTTAAACCATGCAACGGAACGTAAATTCCAATAGAAGCAACTCAATCGCTACCAAGACGAAACTTTTGACACCTACGTTGTCTATGTAGGCCAAGTATTTACTGAGTTTTAGGGGGGCAAAAAGAAAAAAAATAAATAATAATAATAACTAGAGAGGATACAATTTCTGGGGAAATTGTAGGGTGTGCTTGCTTGCGTCGGTTGCACAGGGGTCTGTATATTTTATATAAAAATGCATCGGGCCTACTTATTATTTATAAAGATTACATAGATTTAAAAGCATCTTTTTTTTGCTGCTCATTTACAACTCAAAATATGAGTGAAGTGTAGAATGAAATATGATGTCTTCTCATTTCCCCTGCAAGAGGCAGCTGACAGGCTGAATCAAAACGAATACATTTGGCAGACCGGTGTACAAATGGACCTAATCTCTATGACTTAAACGTCCTTTTAAGTTGTCCCTTCTCGTGATATTTTCAGGCATTTAGACTACTCATATTGCATTCATTCATTAATAAAGAACCCCCTTTTAAGATTATTCTACGACTTTACCGGCAGAAGATAGAATCGCGATTCAAACAGTACCATCTGCTAACTGAAAATATGCCCCCAAAAACGTAAATAAGCTTGACATTTATTTAGTGGAAAATAGCTCATTCATAAAAAGCTCACTGGTAGCGATCATTGTCAGTAACAACTCAAAATGCGATATAGCCCTGTGTGGAGAAGCTGCCCCGGTAAATTCTACTACTACAGTACAGTACTAGACTACTGCTGTGTTCGTCTTGATAGCGATTGCGTTGGTTGAATTCGATTAAACGTTCCGTTGTACGGTTTAGGCTGAAATTAATTATTTTCATGAACAGATTGACAAAGTTTAGGCTGTGGCAATGAAGTTCAGGTTAGTAGTCAGATAGTTTCCCTACTGAAAGACTTTTGAGTAAGGGGAGTGCCGAACATGTTCTGTTGCCGTTTGACTTAAACAGCTGAGGAGTTGTTGTTAGCTACTCACACTAGTGTCTCGGGTACAGTAGGCTACAGCGTTGCAGTGAGCTACACTGGTTTGAAACCACAGGTAATGGTAATTTCACCAACAAATCGTTTTCTAATGTCAGAATAAATCCTACAACGAAAATGTATATGTGAGGAATGTTTATTTTAACGATTGAAAACAGATAACGCTACATCATAGACCACTGTAGTATGTGTTGCCCGGGAAACACAGGCTAATGTCATGATGCTAATACTTCAGTGAAATAGTAGACTACTGTTTCCGAAAGTAGATGTACTTCCTTAATAATATCAGCTTATATTGTACATTACACATCACAATTGTGTGTCATATCACAAAGTAAAATGAGTAAATAGTTATCACCCTGGCCTCTTTGCTTGTGGCGTTTCTGCAGCTGCCTTGCAGTAAAGCTATAGTTAGCCTAGCTATCCCCCAAGTTAACAGATGTGAAACGAATGTTCTGGCAAAGGTAGTCACGCGTGTTTTCGTGACGTTAGTGACGTTAGTAACGTCAGTGACTGTGGCTAGCAAATTAGCCACCGTTAGCTTCACTTTTCGCCACAAAAACTTAACTTACGCTTAAACCATGCAACGGAACGTAAATTCCAATAGAAGCAACTCAATCGCTACCAAGACGAAACTTTTGACACCTACGTTGTCTATGTAGGCCAAGTATTTACTGAGTTTTAGGGGGGCAAAAAGAAATAAAAATAATAATAATAATAATATATATGTGAGAGAACAAAGGTTGTGCTCTCGCCGAAGGCTTGAGCACACCCAACTAGAGAGGATACAATTTCTGGGGAAATTGTAGGGTGTGCTTGCTTGCGTCGGTTGCACAGGGGTCTGTATATTTTATATAAAAATGCATCGGGCCTACTTATTATTTATAAAGATTACATAGATTTAAAAGCATCTTTTTTTTGCTGCTCATTTACAACTCAAAATACGAGTGAAGTGTAGAATGAAATATGACGTCTTCTCATTTCCCCTGCAAGAGGCAGCTGACAGGCTGAATCAAAACGAATACATTTGGCAGACCGGTGTACAAATGGACCTAATCTCTATGACTTAAACGTCCTTTTAAGTTGTCCCTTCTCGTGATATTTTCAGGCATTTAGCCTACTCATATTGCATTCATTCATTAATAAAGAACCCCCTTTGAAGATTATTCTACGACTTTACCGGCAGAAGATAGAATCGCGATTCAAACAGTACCATCTGCTAACTGAAAATATGCCCCCAAAAACGTAAATAAGCTTGACATTTATTTAGTGGAAAATAGCTCATTCATAAAAAGCTCACTGGTAGCGATCATTGTCAGTAACAACTCAAAATGCGATATAGCCCTGTGTGGAGAAGCTGCCCGGTAAATTCTACTACTACAGTACAGTACTACCAGTAGACTACTGCTGTGTTCGTCTTGATAGCGATTGCGTTGGTTGAATTCGATTAAACGTTCCGTTGTACGGTTTAGGCTGAAATTAATTATTTTCATGAACAGATTGACAAAGTTTAGGCTGTGGCAATGAAGTTCAGGTTAGTAGTCAGATTGTTTCAACTATTGAAAGACTTTTGAGTAAGGGGAGTGCCGAACATGTTCTGTCACCGTTTGACTTGAACAGCTGAGGAGTTGTTGTTAGCTACTCACACTAGTGTCTCGGGTACAGTAGGCTACAGCGTTGCAGTGAGCTACACTGGTTTGAAACCACAGGTAATGGTAATTTCACCAACAAATCGTTTTCTAATGTCAGAATAAATCCTACAACGAAAATGTATATGTGAGGAATGTTTATTTTAACGATTGAAAACAGATAACGCTACATCATAGACCACTGTAGTATGTGTTGCCCGGGAAACACAGGCTAATGTCATGATGCTAATACTTCAGTGAAATAGTAGACTACTGTTTCCGAAAGTAGATGTACTTCCTTAATAATATCAGCTTATATTGTACATTACACATCACAATTGTGTGTCATATCACAAAGTAAAATGAGTAAATAGTTATCACCCTGGCCTCTTTTCTTGTGGCGTTTCTGCAGCTGCCTTGCAGTAAAGCTATAGTTAGCCTAGCTATCCCCCAAGTTAACAGATGTGAAACGAATGTTCTGGCAAAGGTAGTCACGCGTGTTTTCGTGACGTTAGTGACGCAGTGACGTTAGTAACGTCAGTGACTGTGGCTAGCAAATTAGCCACCGTTAGCTTCACTTTTCGCCACAAAAACTTAACTTACGCTTAAACCATGCAACGGAACGTAAATTCCAATAGAAGCAACTCAATCGCTACCAAGACGAAACTTTTGACACCTACGTTGTCTATGTAGGCCAAGTATTTACTGAGTTTTAGGGGGGCAAAAAGAAAAAAAATAAATAATAATAATAACTAGAGAGGATACAATTTCTGGGGAAATTGTAGGGTGTGCTTGCTTGCGTCGGTTGCACAGGGGTCTGTATATTTTATATAAAAATGCATCGGGCCTACTTATTATTTATAAAGATTACATAGATTTAAAAGCATCTTTTTTTTGCTGCTCATTTACAACTCAAAATACGAGTGAAGTGTAGAATGAAATATGACGTCTTCTCATTTCCCCTGCAAGAGGCAGCTGACAGGCTGAATCAAAACGAATACATTTGGCAGACCGGTGTACAAATGGACCTAATCTCTATGACTTAAACGTCCTTTTAAGTTGTCCCTTCTCGTGATATTTTCAGGCATTTAGCCTACTCATATTGCATTCATTCATTAATAAAGAACCCCCTTTGAAGATTATTCTACGACTTTACCGGCAGAAGATAGAATCGCGATTCAAACAGTACCATCTGCTAACTGAAAATATGCCCCCAAAAACGTAAATAAGCTTGACATTTATTTAGTGGAAAATAGCTCATTCATAAAAAGCTCACTGGTAGCGATCATTGTCAGTAACAACTCAAAATGCGATATAGCCCTGTGTGGAGAAGCTGCCCGGTAAATTCTACTACTACAGTACAGTACTACTAGTAGACTACTGCTGTGTTCGTCTTGATAGCGATTGCGTTGGTTGAATTCGATTAAACGTTCCGTTGTACGGTTTAGGCTGAAATTAATTATTTTCATGAACAGATTGACAAAGTTTAGGCTGTGGCAATGAAGTTCAGGTTAGTAGTCAGATTGTTTCAACTATTGAAAGACTTTTGAGTAAGGGGAGTGCCGAACATGTTCTGTCACCGTTTGACTTGAACAGCTGAGGAGTTGTTGTTAGCTACTCACACTAGTGTCTCGGGTACAGTAGGCTACAGCGTTGCAGTGAGCTACACTGGTTTGAAACCACAGGTAATGGTAATTTCACCAACAAATCGTTTTCTAATGTCAGAATAAATCCTACAACGAAAATGTATATGTGAGGAATGTTTATTTTAACGATTGAAAACAGATAACGCTACATCATAGACCACTGTAGTATGTGTTGCCCGGGAAACACAGGCTAATGTCATGATGCTAATACTTCAGTGAAATAGTAGACTACTGTTTCCGAAAGTAGATGTACTTCCTTAATAATATCAGCTTATATTGTACATTACACATCACAATTGTGTGTCATATCACAAAGTAAAATGAGTAAATAGTTATCACCCTGGCCTCTTTTCTTGTGGCGTTTCTGCAGCTGCCTTGCAGTAAAGCTATAGTTAGCCTAGCTATCCCCCAAGTTAACAGATGTGAAACGAATGTTCTGGCAAAGGTAGTCACGCGTGTTTTCGTGACGTTAGTGACGCAGTGACGTTAGTAACGTCAGTGACTGTGGCTAGCAAATTAGCCACCGTTAGCTTCACTTTTCGCCACAAAAACTTAACTTACGCTTAAACCATGCAACGGAACGTAAATTCCAATAGAAGCAACTCAATCGCTACCAAGACGAAACTTTTGACACCTACGTTGTCTATGTAGGCCAAGTATTTACTGAGTTTTAGGGGGGCAAAAAGAAAAAAAATAAATAATAATAATAACTAGAGAGGATACAATTTCTGGGGAAATTGTAGGGTGTGCTTGCTTGCGTCGGTTGCACAGGGGTCTGTATATTTTATATAAAAATGCATCGGGCCTACTTATTATTTATAAAGATTACATAGATTTAAAAGCATCTTTTTTTTGCTGCTCATTTACAACTCAAAATACGAGTGAAGTGTAGAATGAAATATGACGTCTTCTCATTTCCCCTGCAAGAGGCAGCTGACAGGCTGAATCAAAACGAATACATTTGGCAGACCGGTGTACAAATGGACCTAATCTCTATGACTTAAACGTCCTTTTAAGTTGTCCCTTCTCGTGATATTTTCAGGCATTTAGCCTACTCATATTGCATTCATTCATTAATAAAGAACCCCCTTTGAAGATTATTCTACGACTTTACCGGCAGAAGATAGAATCGCGATTCAAACAGTACCATCTGCTAACTGAAAATATGCCCCCAAAAACGTAAATAAGCTTGACATTTATTTAGTGGAAAATAGCTCATTCATAAAAAGCTCACTGGTAGCGATCATTGTCAGTAACAACTCAAAATGCGATATAGCCCTGTGTGGAGAAGCTGCCCCGGTAAATTCTACTACTACAGTACAGTACTACTAGTAGACTACTGCTGTGTTCGTCTTGATAGCGATTGCGTTGGTTGAATTCGATTAAACGTTCCGTTGTACGGTTTAGGCTGAAATTAATTATTTTCATGAACAGATTGACAAAGTTTAGGCTGTGGCAATGAAGTTCAGGTTAGTAGTCAGATAGTTTCCCTACTGAAAGACTTTTGAGTAAGGGGAGTGCCGAACATGTTCTGTTGCCGTTTGACTTAAACAGCTGAGGAGTTGTTGTTAGCTACTCACACTAGTGTCTCGGGTACAGTAGGCTACAGCGTTGCAGTGAGCTACACTGGTTTGAAACCACAGGTAATGGTAATTTCACCAACAAATCGTTTACTAATGTCAGAATAAATCCTACAACGAAAATGTATATGTGAGGAATGTTTATTTTAACGATTGAAAACAGATACATCATAGACCACTGTAGTATGTGTTGCCCGGGCAACACAGGCTAATGTCATGATGCTAATATGTCAGTGAAATAGTAGACTACTGTTTCCGAAAGTAGATGTACTTCCTTAATAATATCAGCTTATATTGTACATTACACATCACAATTGTGTGTCATATCACAAAGTAAAATGAGTAAATATTTATCACCCTGGCCTCTTTGTTTGTGGCGTTTCTGCAGCTGCCTTGCAGTAAAGCTATAGTTAGCCTAGCTATCCCCCAAGTTAACAGATGCCAAACGAATGTTCTGCCAAAGGTAGTCACGCGTGTTTTCGTGACATTATTGCAGACCGGTGTAAAAATTGACCTAATCTCTATGATTTAAACGTCATTTTAAGTTTTTCTCTTCTCATGATATTTTCAGGCATTTAGCCTACTCATATTGCATTCATTCATGAATAAACAACCCCTTTGAAGATTATTCTACGACGTTACCCGGCAGTAGAAGATGGAATCGCAATTCAAACGGTACCATCTGCTAACTGAAAATATGCCCCCCAAAACGTAAAAAAGCTTGACATTTATTTAGTGGAAAATTGCTCATTCATAAAAAGCTCACTGGTAGCGATCATTGTCAGTAACAACGCAAAATGCGATATAGCCCTGTGTTGAGAAGCTGCCCCGGTAAATTGTACTACTACGGTACAGTACTAGGCTACTGCTGTGTTCGTCTTGGTAGCGATTGCGTTGGTTGAATTGGATTTAACGTTCCGTTGTACGGTTTAGGCTGAAATTAATTATTTTCATGAACAGATTGACAACGTTTAGGCTGTGGCAATGAAGTTCAGGTTAGTAGTTAGATAGACTTTTGATTTAAGTAAGGGGAGTGCCGAACATTTTCTGTCGCCGTTTGACTTCCTAAACAGCTGTGTACTGTAGCTAGATGTTTTTGTAGTGTGTCTCGCGTAAGCTACAGCGTTGCAGTGAGCTACACTGGTTTGAAACCACAGGTAATGGTAATTTCACCAACAAATCGGTTTCTAATGTCAGAATAAATCCTACAACGAAAATGTATATGTGAGGAATGTTTATTTTAACGATTGAAAACAGATAACGCTACATCATAGACCACTGTAGTATGTGTTGCCCGGGAAACACAGGCTAATGTCATGATGC
Source organism: Osmerus mordax (assembly GCF_038355195.1). Lineage (NCBI taxonomy): Eukaryota > Metazoa > Chordata > Actinopteri > Osmeriformes > Osmeridae > Osmerus > Osmerus mordax. The sequence goes on along the minus strand of NC_090058.1, from coordinate 17,077,157 downwards.
TAATACTTCAGTGAAATAGTAGACTACTGTTTCCGAAAGTAGATGTACTTCCTTAATAATATCAGCTTATATTGTACATTACACATCACAATTGTGTGTCATATCACAAAGTAAAATGAGTAAATAGTTATCACCCTGGCCTCTTTTCTTGTGGCGTTTCTGCAGCTGCCTTGCAGTAAAGCTATAGTTAGCCTAGCTATCCCCCAAGTTAACAGATGCTAAACGAATGTTCTGGCAAAGGTAGTCACGCGTGTTTTCGTGACGTTAGTGACGCAGTGACGTTAGTAACGTCAGTGACTGTGGCTAGCAAATTAGCCACCGTTAGCTTCACTTTTCGCCACAAAAACTTAATTTAAGCTTAAACCATGCAACGGAACGTAAATTCCAATAGAAGCAACTCAATCGCTACCAAGACGAAACTTTTGACACCTACGTTGTCTATGTAGGCCAAGTATTTACTGAGTTTTAGGGGGGCAAAAAGAAATAAAAATAATAATAATAATAACTAGAGAGGATACAATTTCTGGGGAAATTGTAGGGTGTGCTTGCTTGCGTCGGTTGCACAGGGGTCTGTATATTTTATATAAAAATGCATCGGGCCTACTTATTATTTATAAAGATTACATAGATTTAAAAGCATCTTTTTTTTGCTGCTCATTTACAACTCAAAATACGAGTGAAGTGTAGAATGAAATATGATGTCTTCTCATTTCCCCTGCAAGAGGCAGCTGACAGGCTGAATCAAAACGAATACATTTGGCAGACCGGTGTAAAAATTGACCTAATCTCTATGACTTAAACGTCCTTTTAAGTTGTCCCTTCTCGTGATATTTTCAGGCATTTAGCCTACTCATATTGCATTCATTCATTAATAAAGAACCCCCTTTGAAGATTATTCTACGACTTTACCGGCAGAAGATAGAATCGCGATTCAAACAGTACCATCTGCTAACTGAAAATATGCCCCCAAAAACGTAAATAAGCTTGACATTTATTTAGTGGAAAATAGCTCATTCATAAAAAGCTCACTGGTAGCGATCATTGTCAGTAACAACTCAAAATGCGATATAGCCCTGTGTGGAGAAGCTGCCCCGGTAAATTCTACTACTACAGTACAGTACTACTAGTAGACTACTGCTGTGTTCGTCTTGATAGCGATTGCGTTGGTTGAATTCGATTAAACGTTCCGTTGTACGGTTTAGGCTGAAATTAATTATTTTCATGAACAGATTGACAAAGTTTAGGCTGTGGCAATGAAGTTCAGGTTAGTAGTCAGATAGTTTCCCTACTGAAAGACTTTTGAGTAAGGGGAGTGCCGAACATGTTCTGTTGCCGTTTGACTTAAACAGCTGAGGAGTTGTTGTTAGCTACTCACACTAGTGTCTCGGGTACAGTAGGCTACAGCGTTGCAGTGAGCTACACTGGTTTGAAACCACAGGTAATGGTAATTTCACCAACAAATCGTTTACTAATGTCAGAATAAATCCTACAACGAAAATGTATATGTGAGGAATGTTTATTTTAACGATTGAAAACAGATACATCATAGACCACTGTAGTATGTGTTGCCCGGGCAACACAGGCTAATGTCATGATGCTAATATGTCAGTGAAATAGTAGACTACTGTTTCCGAAAGTAGATGTACTTCCTTAATAATATCAGCTTATATTGTACATTACACATCACAATTGTGTGTCATATCACAAAGTAAAATGAGTAAATATTTATCACCCTGGCCTCTTTGTTTGTGGCGTTTCTGCAGCTGCCTTGCAGTAAAGCTATAGTTAGCCTAGCTATCCCCCAAGTTAACAGATGCCAAACGAATGTTCTGCCAAAGGTAGTCACGCGTGTTTTCGTGACATTATTGCAGACCGGTGTAAAAATTGACCTAATCTCTATGATTTAAACGTCATTTTAAGTTTTTCTCTTCTCATGATATTTTCAGGCATTTAGCCTACTCATATTGCATTCATTCATGAATAAACAACCCCTTTGAAGATTATTCTACGACGTTACCCGGCAGTAGAAGATGGAATCGCAATTCAAACGGTACCATCTGCTAACTGAAAATATGCCCCCCAAAACGTAAATAAGCTTGACATTTATTTAGTGGAAAATTGCTCATTCATAAAAAGCTCACTGGTAGCGATCATTGTCAGTAACAACGCAAAATGCGATATAGCCCTGTGTTGAGAAGCTGCCCCGGTAAATTGTACTACTACGGTACAGTACTAGGCTACTGCTGTGTTCGTCTTGGTAGCGATTGCGTTGGTTGAATTGGATTTAACGTTCCGTTGTACGGTTTAGGCTGAAATTAATTATTTTCATGAACAGATTGACAACGTTTAGGCTGTGGCAATGAAGTTCAGGTTAGTAGTTAGATAGACTTTTGATTTAAGTAAGGGGAGTGCCGAACATTTTCTGTCGCCGTTTGACTTCCTAAACAGCTGTGTACTGTAGCTAGATGTTTTTGTAGTGTGTCTCGCGTAAGCTACAGCGTTGCAGTGAGCTACACTGGTTTGAAACCACAGGTAATGGTAATTTCACCAACAAATCGGTTTCTAATGTCAGAATAAATCCTACAACGAAAATGTATATGTGAGGAATGTTTATTTTAACGATTGAAAACAGATAACGCTACATCATAGACCACTGTAGTATGTGTTGCCCGGGAAACACAGGCTAATGTCATGATGCTAATACTTCAGTGAAATAGTAGACTACTGTTTCCGAAAGTAGATGTACTTCCTTAATAATATCAGCTTATATTGTACATTACACATCACAATTGTGTGTCATATCACAAAGTAAAATGAGTAAATAGTTATCACCCTGGCCTCTTTTCTTGTGGCGTTTCTGCAGCTGCCTTGCAGTAAAGCTATAGTTAGCCTAGATATCCCCCAAGTTAACAGATGCTAAACGAATGTTCTGGCAAAGGTAGTCACGCGTGTTTTCGTGACGTTAGTGACGCAGTGACGTTAGTAACGTCAGTGACTGTGGCTAGCAAATTAGCCACCGTTAGCTTCACTTTTCGCCACAAAAACTTAATTTAAGCTTAAACCATGCAACGGAACGTAAATTCCAATAGAAGCAACTCAATCGCTACCAAGACGAAACTTTTGACACCTACGTTGTCTATGTAGGCCAAGTATTTACTGAGTTTTAGGGGGGCAAAAAGAAATAAAAATAAAAATAATAATAATAATAATATATATGTGAGAGAACAAAGGTTGTGCTCTCGCCGAAGGCTTGAGCACACCCAACTAGAGAGGATACAATTTCTGGGGAAATTGTAGGGTGTGCTTGCTTGCGTCGGTTGCACAGGGGTCTGTATATTTTATATAAAAATGCATCGGGCCTACTTATTATTTATAAAGATTACATAGATTTAAAAGCATCTTTTTTTTGCTGCTCATTTACAACTCAAAATACGAGTGAAGTGTAGAATGAAATATGACGTCTTCTCATTTCCCCTGCAAGAGGCAGCTGACAGGCTGAATCAAAACGAATACATTTGGCAGACCGGTGTACAAATGGACCTAATCTCTATGACTTAAACGTCCTTTTAAGTTGTCCCTTCTCGTGATATTTTCAGGCATTTAGCCTACTCATATTGCATTCATTCATTAATAAAGAACCCCCTTTGAAGATTATTCTACGACTTTACCGGCAGAAGATAGAATCGCGATTCAAACAGTACCATCTGCTAACTGAAAATATGCCCCCAAAAACGTAAATAAGCTTGACATTTATTTAGTGGAAAATAGCTCATTCATAAAAAGCTCACTGGTAGCGATCATTGTCAGTAACAACTCAAAATGCGATATAGCCCTGTGTGGAGAAGCTGCCCCGGTAAATTCTACTACTACAGTACAGTACTACTAGTAGACTACTGCTGTGTTCGTCTTGATAGCGATTGCGTTGGTTGAATTCGATTAAACGTTCCGTTGTACGGTTTAGGCTGAAATTAATTATTTTCATGAACAGATCGACAAAGTTTAGGCTGTGGCAATGAAGTTCAGGTTAGTAGTCAGATAGTTTCCCTACTGAAAGACTTTTGAGTAAGGGGAGTGCCGAACATGTTCTGTTGCCGTTTGACTTAAACAGCTGAGGAGTTGTTGTTAGCTACTCACACTAGTGTCTCGGGTACAGTAGGCTACAGCGTTGCAGTGAGCTACACTGGTTTGAAACCACAGGTAATGGTAATTTCACCAACAAATCGTTTACTAATGTCAGAATAAATCCTACAACGAAAATGTATATGTGAGGAATGTTTATTTTAACGATTGAAAACAGATACATCATAGACCACTGTAGTATGTGTTGCCCGGGCAACACAGGCTAATGTCATGATGCTAATATGTCAGTGAAATAGTAGACTACTGTTTCCGAAAGTAGATGTACTTCCTTAATAATATCAGCTTATATTGTACATTACACATCACAATTGTGTGTCATATCACAAAGTAAAATGAGTAAATATTTATCACCCTGGCCTCTTTGTTTGTGGCGTTTCTGCAGCTGCCTTGCAGTAAAGCTATAGTTAGCCTAGCTATCCCCCAAGTTAACAGATGCCAAACGAATGTTCTGCCGAAGGTAGTCACGCGTGTTTTCGTGACATTATTGCAGACCGGTGTAAAAATTGACCTAATCTCTATGATTTAAACGTCATTTTAAGTTTTTCTCTTCTCATGATATTTTCAGGCATTTAGCCTACTCATATTGCATTCATTCATGAATAAACAACCCCTTTGAAGATTATTCTACGACGTTACCCGGCAGTAGAAGATGGAATCGCAATTCAAACGGTACCATCTGCTAACTGAAAATATGCCCCCCAAAACGTAAATAAGCTTGACATTTATTTAGTGGAAAATTGCTCATTCATAAAAAGCTCACTGGTAGCGATCATTGTCAGTAACAACGCAAAATGCGATATAGCCCTGTGTTGAGAAGCTGCCCCGGTAAATTGTACTACTACGGTACAGTACTAGGCTACTGCTGTGTTCGTCTTGGTAGCGATTGCGTTGGTTGAATTGGATTTAACGTTCCGTTGTACGGTTTAGGCTGAAATTAATTATTTTCATGAACAGATTGACAACGTTTAGGCTGTGGCAATGAAGTTCAGGTTAGTAGTTAGATAGACTTTTGATTTAAGTAAGGGGAGTGCCGAACATTTTCTGTCGCCGTTTGACTTCCTAAACAGCTGTGTACTGTAGCTAGATGTTTTTGTAGTGTGTCTCGCGTAAGCTACAGCGTTGCAGTGAGCTACACTGGTTTGAAACCACAGGTAATGGTAATTTCACCAACAAATCGGTTTCTAATGTCAGAATAAATCCTACAACGAAAATGTATATGTGAGGAATGTTTATTTTAACGATTGAAAACAGATAACGCTACATCATAGACCACTGTAGTATGTGTTGCCCGGGAAACACAGGCTAATGTCATGATGCTAATACTTCAGTGAAATAGTAGACTACTGTTTCCGAAAGTAGATGTACTTCCTTAATAATATCAGCTTATATTGTACATTACACATCACAATTGTGTGTCATATCACAAAGTAAAATGAGTAAATAGTTATCACCCTGGCCTCTTTTCTTGTGGCGTTTCTGCAGCTGCCTTGCAGTAAAGCTATAGTTAGCCTAGCTATCCCCCAAGTTAACAGATGCTAAACAATGTTCTGGCAAAGGTAGTCACGCGTGTTTTCGTGACGTTAGTGACGCAGTGACGTTAGTAACGTCAGTGACTGTGGCTAGCAAATTAGCCACCGTTAGCTTCACTTTTCGCCACAAAAACTTAATTTAAGCTTAAACCATGCAACGGAACGTAAATTCCAATAGAAGCAACTCAATCGCTACCAAGACGAAACTTTTGACACCTACGTTGTCTATGTAGGCCAAGTATTTACTGAGTTTTAGGGGGGCAAAAAGAAATAAAAATAATAATAATAATATATATGTGAGAGAACAAAGGTTGTGCTCTCGCCGAAGGCTTGAGCACACCCAATAATATATATGTGAGAGAACAAAGGTTGTGCTCTCGCCGAAGGCTTGAGCACACCCAATAATAATATATATGTGAGAGAACAAAGGTTGTGCTCTCGCCGAAGGCTTGAGCACACCCAATAATAATATATATGTGAGAGAACAAAGGTTGTGCTCTCGCCGAAGGCTTGAGCACACCCAATAATATATATGTGAGAGAACAAAGGTTGTGCTCTCGCCGAAGGCTTGAGCACACCCAATAATAGTAAAAATCAAATACCAGATTTGAAATTCTGAAAAATTACAGTAAAATTTAAACAAAATATTAAAACTAAAATGAAAACATGTTATGTTTGCCATATTATACATATTATACATTGTAGCTGTCTCTAAGGCCATGACAGGCTGATACATACTTTGCTGCTAAAATACAGCAGTTAGGTTTTTCTCCCAATAAATAAACCAGTCTCTCTCTATTTGTTACATTTTCAAATTCCTTGTATATGCTGGTAATTTTGGGGAAGTATTTGGTTTGAATGTCTTTATAGTGGTCACATTCTGTTAGGAAGTGGAGCTCTGTCTCCACTTCTCCCTGTGAGCAGATAGAGCACAGCCTCTCTCTCTCTCTCTCTCTCTCTCTCATTATCTCCTTCCCTCACTTTCTCTCCCTCCATCTTTGTCAGAACATATCCTCTGTCGACATCACTATTGAATCCCATGCTTCAGGGTGTATGTATTTGCAGTTGACGCTTGGGTAGTCCTAGTATCTGCTCTTTATTGACAGTGTGATCTTATCTCCATCTTCATTTCTACTGGAGCATGTTATAGGGAAAGCTTTAAAGCTCAGTCATGCCCCATCCCATAATGTAATGTCTGTCAGGTTTTATGTTTGTTTGTCATATACAGTAGTGTAGGCACCACACATTTCTTTACTAATCATCTCGCAAACATATTTGCGACTGGGTACGTACGTTCACTATGTGGTTATCAATCAAACATGGTTAGTTCTGTCTAGGCATGCTGTTAGCGCAATGTCTCTCACTGTGTGTCTGTCTTATTAAATCTCTCTCTGTTCCCTGTCTCCCTCCCTCCCTCTCTTTCTCTCTCTTTCTATATATATCTCTCGGCCTGTCTGTTTGTCTGTCTGTCAATTTCTGTCTCTCTCTCTCCCTTTCTCTCTCTCTGTGTCTCTCTATTTCTCTCACTCTTTCTCTTTCTCTCTCTCTCCCGGATGTACAATCAGAGTATCAACTCTCACCCTCCTAACCCCATCTCCCTGTTCTCTCCATCATCCTCATCTTTCCATCTCAATCTGTCGTCCTTTCTCATCCCTCCTTCCTAATATATACATCGTCCTCATCCCTTCTCCTCACTTGTCCATTCTTCTCATCCCTCTAAACTTGAACTCTCCGACTTTCTCAACTCTCGTTCACAGTTTCTCTAACAACATTTCTCCCCTCGTATCTTCTATACAACATCAAGGCTGTCGATTTCTTTGTACTAACAGCTTTTACTAGTCGACACTCTGCACACACACACACACACACACACACACACACACACACACACACACACACACACATGCACACACCCCCACACACATGCACACACACTCTAAATGTAGTGACAGCAGACCCCTTCCTGAACACTGTGGTTAAACAGCTGGGTAATTGCAGCTCTTTTAAGTGTTTGATTGGCTCAGTGTTGTGTGTGTGCGTGCGTGTGTGCGTGTGTGTGTGTGCGTGTATGTGTGTGTGCGCGTGTGCGTGTGTGTATGGTTGGTAAATGAATGGTTTGTCACTCCACTTCCCTGTAGTGGTTTGCCACTACAGTGCCGCGTCCCGTTCTAGTGAGAGTGTAGGAATAGAAAGAGCTAGATAGAATATGGAGGAGAGATGGAGAGAGGGAGAGAGAGAGAAACTAGTCCCATGTCTGTCCATTAGCAGTTAGCTTCTGCCAAAATACACTCGAGTCACGGGCAGTCACTTTTTTTTGACCAAGCTTTGGAATACTGAACATAGCATTGTCTTAGGAAATGTGTCAGGAAGATTTTCAGTGCGCGACTCAGAAACGGTTTCAGGAAGTGCTGCTGAAAACGATTTGCATAAAGCTTCACCTGGAGATGTCTGGACCTGGTTGTGGTTTGATTTAATATCAAACAAAACACAAAGGTTAGGGACTGACAGCACAGTGCATGCACACACACACACACACACCTACACACAAGGATGTACACGTACACACTTTTAAGCACACAAACACACACACACAAACAGAGGTGGCAATGATCCGTCATGTACTGGCAGCAAACTAATGAGCATGGTCACTATAGCAACGGGACTGTGGAGAAGAGGGTGTTAATTAGTTACTTCTTTATTCAGGTAGGCCCTTTCTGTGTGTGTGTCTGAGTGTGTGTGTGTGTATATTTACTCTTATATTTACACATCACACAGCATATAATACATATCTAACAGCAACTTCTGCTATCTCCCACAGATCCCTCAGTGTCCCAGAGAACTGCTAGGATGAACTTCCACTAACCAGAGAGAAGAGACAAAAAAGAGAGAGAACTTATCGGACCTCCAGGTCTCACCCTATCCTCCAGCGAAGGAACCTCACAGATTCCCAGTCCTCCACGACCCTCTCCTCCTCCTGAAAGAGAGAGAGAGAAAACTCCAGAAGCTTCTGTCACCCTCCTCACCCCCCGCCCCCCACCCCTGTCCTCAGTATGACCTCAGGCCTGGTGGGTAAGCTGGACCCTCGGAGGGTCCAATGGGGCGCCGCCTGGCACACCTTCACCTCCAGGGTGCTGAGGACCAAGCCGGTGGAGTCCATGTTGGATTCGGGCTCGTCGGCCACCGGCGCCCATGGGACCAGGCTGGCCCGGGTCCTGTCCACGGTGGACCTGGTGTCGCTAGGCGTGGGCAGCTGTGTCGGCACGGGCATGTACGTGGTCTCCGGGCTGGTTGCCAAGGAGATGGCGGGGCCAGGGGTCATAGTGTCCTTCATTATCGCCGCGGTGGCCTCGATACTTTCGGGTGAGGCGCCGACTATTACGTAACATGATTGTTGCATATCTGTTGGTTTCGAATCTGTTGGATTTTCTGTTCTGTCACAGTGAAGTTTCTGGCTTGTGTCACACTGAAGGGCTTGTGTTCATTAACGTGACCAGGGGGTCTGTGGGAAAGCAGGGTAATGCCAGCCACTGGCAGCGACTAGGGGTTAAGTTGAGAACACTAAGGACTGGCGAAGACGGAGCAAGGTTCTCATCAGCGGCATGACAAGGCCAGGAGACCAGGCCAGCTGCTGCCGCTGCACATGAAGAACTGTCAGAGACTTCCTCGGGAAAGAAGCTGGGAGCTTGTGTTACTGTAACATACACATAATGTGTGTGTGTGTTCATATCTCCTCCCCTCACAGGAGTGTGTTATGCAGAGTTTGGAGTGCGTGTGCCTAAGACCACAGGCTCCGCCTACACCTACAGCTACGTGACGGTGGGCGAGTGTGTGGCCTTTTTCATTGGCTGGAACCTGATCCTGGAGTATCTGATTGGTACGGCCGCGGGGGCGTCGGCCCTCAGCAGCATGGCTGACTCGCTGGCCAATCACAGCATCAGCAACTTCATGACGACGCACATTGGGACACTCAATGGCCTAGGTGAGAGGAGAGGGATCAGTGCTTGTGTGTGTGTGTGTGAGTGCGTGTATGCATGTGTGTGTTGAACATGAGTGTGTGTGAATGTGTTGAACATGAAGGCCTATATATGCTACTCCGACTCCGTTTAGGGATGGGCGGGCGGACAGATACGGACGGATACGATAGACTCTTTTTCGTTTATGGTTCTCTGTAGGCTGTGGGTGCTGAAAAAAATTCACCGCCAGAAGAGTAGGTGGCGCAACGGTAATGATGTCGTTAGCGGACCAATCACAGCCAAGGGGGTATCCGTAACTATCCGAAAAGTTAGGAAATTCAGGAGGTGCACGTCGAGCTCTCCGGGGCTCTCGGTCCACCTAGACGGAAGGCGTCTGTTTTTTGGAAAACGGAGTACCCTAAATAGGCCTTAAGTGTGTATGTGTTGAACATGAGTTTGTGTATGTGTTGAACATGAGTGTGTGTGTGTATGTGTTGAAGATGCGTGTGTGTGTATGTGTTGAACATGAGTGTGTGTGTATGTGTTGAATATGAGTGTTTGTGTGTGTTGAACATGAGTGTTTGTGTGTGTGTGTGTTGAACATGGGTCTTATCTGAAGACATCAGCTCTGGCATGCAGGTCAGTCAGGTCCTAGTGTGTGAAATCTGACTGACTGGATGACTGACCGAATGACTGACTGGCTGATTGACTGGATGACTGACTGATTGGCTGATTGACTGGATGACTGACTGGATGACTGACTGACTTACTGGATGACTGACTGGATGACAGACTGACTGGCTGGCTGACTGAACGACTGGATGACTGACTGGATGACTGGCTGGATGACTGACTGACTGGCTGGCTGACTGGCTGGCTGACTGACTGGGTGACTGACTGACTGGCTGACTGACTGTGTATTAATGTGTGCTTATAATATATTTGTGTGTGTGTGTATGACTGTGTGTGTATGACTGTGTGTATGACTGTGTGTGTATGACTGTGTGTATGACTGTGTGTGTCCCAGGTAAGGGAGAGCAGTCTTATCCAGATCTGCTGGCTTTGGTGATAGCCATCCTGGTGACTGTGATTGTGGCTCTGGGGGTGAAGAACTCTGTTGGCTTCAACAACATTCTCAACGTCATCAACCTCATGGTCTGGGTGTTCATCATGATCGCCGGAATGTTCTTTGTCGACGGAGCCAACTGGGACGAGGGACGCTTCCTCCCTTTTGGGTGGTCAGGGGTACGGTCTCATGTACACACACACACACACATACACGCATCCACAAGCACATAAACAGGCAGGCGATCATACATATTGGTAACCATTAGTTTAGTCCTGTGTGTGTGTGTGTCTAATTGTGTGTGTGTGTGCTTGTATGTGTGTGTGTCAGATGGCTGAGTGGTGAGGGAGTCAGGCTAGTAATCTGAAGGTTACCAGTTCGATTCCCAGCCGTGCCAAAAATTGACGTTGTGTCCTTGGGCAAGGCACTTCACCTTACTTGCCTCGGGGGAATGTCCCTGTACTTACTGTAAGTCGCTCTGGATAAGAGTGTCTGCTAAATGACTAAATGTAAATGTAAATGTGTGTGTGTGTCTGCTTGTGTGTGTGTGCAGGTGATGCAGGGAGCGGCCACCTGCTTCTACGCCTTCATCGGCTTCGACATCATCGCCACGACGGGGGAGGAGGCCAAGAGCCCCAACACCTCCATCCCCTACGCCATCACTGCCTCGCTCGTCACCTGCCTCACCGCCTACGTCTCTGTGAGTACGCACACACACACATACACACAAACAGGCCTGCACACACCCACACACATGCACACACATACACACACACACAGACATGCAACCACACACGCAGTCATGCACACAAACACACAAAGGCGCACATACACTTGCACACAAAGATGTCCACACACACACAGGCATGCATAAACACAAACACACGTACACACAGACATGCACACACACGTACTATATGCCACATGAGAAACTACCCTATGCCAGCTATACAACTACATGACATGTTATTCAGTGATATACAGTCCAAACGCTGTCTCTATCTCCTATCTCACCCTCCTCTCTTTCTTGTCTTTCATCTTTAATCATAAAGAGATCTGATAGGCCAGATGAGGGAGGAAGTATCTTGATCCCTTTCAAACCCCTCAAACTGTTATTTCTAAACGTTCTGGTCCTTTGTTTTACCTGTGTGTGAGTGTGTGTGTGTGAGTCTCCTCTCCAATCCCAGATCTTTGCTGATTCTGCTTGAAGAACACACCCAAGTTTTTTTGGGTTGGCTGTTTCTATGGTTACCTAGCTATCACTGGCCAATCTGCAGTGAGTTTGAGAAAGCCCTAGCTTATAGCCTTAGGCGGCGCCTATCCTCTGTTTATTAGTCTCTCTCTCTCTCTCTCTCTCTCTCTCTCTCTCTCTCTCTCTTTCTATCTCTCTCTCTCTCTCTCTCTCTCTCTATCTTTCTCACTCCTTTTCCCGGTCTCTCACCCACTCTATATCTCAATCTTTCTTTCCCCAACATATATTATTGTCTCTTTGCTGTCGTGTCACTATATACATTCTTTTCTCACTTGTGTTTTCTATTTTCTCTCTCTACATCCCTCTGTCTCACTCACTCTATCCTTCATCACCTCTTCCTATCTGTTGCTCTTTCCATTCCTCTTCCTCTCATCTTCATAATATTTAGAATGTCTTTCCTTGAGGAAGGCTGTGTATTTACTCTCCTCCTCATGAGGGACCATAATAACGATGACTGGGATTGGTTAAGGTTGGATGTGTGTCAGGGTGACTCTCTGATTGGCTGACATGTCTGTGGGAGGATGATCCTTTTGGCTCACACGATCTCTCCCTGTTAGTAACTGCTGGTCTTTTTGGTCTAGGTGTATTTCATCCAAATCTCACAGCCCATGCTCTTTATCTTACAGTTGGGCCTGCATGATTGTATACGTCTTACACATGGATATCGCACACATATTCGTATCAGACAGACACACACACACACAAGTGTGAGTTATGCGCTTACGCGTTAAGAGACCCAGGCTAGGGAATTGCAAGTGTGCGTGTGACTGAAAGTCTTTTTTTATTTTAGTTTGACCCTAACCGTGTACGTGCGTGTGTGCGTTCCTGTGTGTGAGTGTGTGCCCATGTGTGTGTGTGTCTGACCCGTGTGTGTGTGTGTGTGTCTGACCCTGTGTGTGTTTGCGTGTACGTCCCTATCTGTGTGTGTGTGTGTGGTCTCCCAGGTGTCGGTGGTCCTGACTCTGATGGTGCCCTACAGTGAGATCGACGCCGACGCTCCTCTGATGGAGATGTTTGCCATGCATGGCTGCCTGTTTGCCAAGTACATCGTGGCCGTGGGCTCCATCGCCGGGCTGACTGTGTCCCTGCTGGGCTCGCTGTTCCCCATGCCCAGGGTCATCTACGCCATGGCCGGGGACGGCCTGCTCTTCAAGTGAGTGAACACACACACATGAACTCACACACGAACACACACACGAACACACACACATATAAACACACACATGAAGACACACATATAAACACACACACATATAGACACACACATGAAGACACACACACACACATATAAACACATACAAACACACGCACACATATAAACACACACACACACACACACATATAAACTAGGAGTGGGAATCTTTTGGTACCTCACGATTTGATTCGAATCGATTCTTGGGGTCACGAGAACTTGCTGTTTAGTGTTACTTGTTTCTGTTTGACTGTGGTAGGCAGTTAAGTGTTGAAGAAAAAAATACCAATGCATCAAAACCTTGACATTTATAGTTTTTCTTGCAGAGGATGCGATTTTTTAAATTTGTGAATCGATATGAATCACTAGAAGACGATTTTTCCCCCTACCCATAATATAGACACACACGCACACATATAAACACACACACACACATATAAACACACACACACAAATTCACAAGCACACACACACATGAACACGCACAGCCACACACATTCATATGCACGTACCTACACACTCATAGTATACAGTCTGCACAAATAAAAAAATATATAAACACACACGTGAACACACGCACTTAGTGCATGACAGCACTTTTCTAGGCACTACTGTAACTGAGACATCATTGAAAGACTTTAGTTGAGTAAGTGAGATTGCACTTACTCAACAGTACTATTAGTACTCAATCAGCCACTGTAATCGAGATGTTATTGTTGCTACGTACTTAGGAAATTGAGATACCTTTACTGCAATACTGTAATACTACAGTGGAACTACAGTGCAACAATGTATTTCCACTGTAGTAGTACAGTATTGTAATAATGTAGTTCCACTGTAGTATTACAGTATTGTAGTATTGTAGTTCCACTGTAGTATTACAGTATTGTAGTATTGTAGTTCCACTGTAGTATTACAGTATTGTAGTAATGTACATTGTCTTATTACTTTTGTTCACCATGTCTATTTTGAGATGTGATTACTTTGTGATGCTGCTAGTAAATACAGACTTTTCTTTGACTCTGATCACCGAAACACTGTAAAATGAATCATTAGAACTCGTGCTTAATCTTCTAATGTACTTTCTATGTGCACTGTGAATGAAATGAAAAATGAATCACTCCACACACACTCATGAACACACACAGTCTCACACACTGAAGAACACAGGCACACATGCATGGATATCAGTGCACACACACACATACTTCCTTGCCATAGTTTTTGTTGTTAGGCTTGCTAATGTGTATGTTCTTATATCTTGTCGTGTCTGGTGTGTGTGTGTTTCTGTGTGTGTGTCTGTGTGTGTGTGTCTCTGTGTGTGTGTCTCTGTGTGTGTGTATGTGTTTCTGTGTGTGTGTATGTCTCTGAGTGTGTGTCTCTGTGTGTGTGTGTGTGTGTGTCTGTGTGTGTCTCTGTGTGTGTGTCTATGTGTGTGTGTGTGTGTGTCTCTCTGTGTGTGTCTCTGTGTGTGTGTGTGTGTTTCTGTGTGTGTGTGTGTGTCTCTGTGTGTGTGTCTCTGTGTGTGTGTGTGTCTCTGTGTGTGTGTCTCTGTGTGTGCGTGTGTCTGTGTGTGTGTGTCTCTGTGTGTGTGTGTGTGTGTGTGTGTGTGTGTGTGTGTGTGTGTGTGTGTGTGTGTGTGTGTGTGTAGGTTCCTGGCCAACGTGTCTCCCTACACAGAGACACCAGCAGTGGCGTGTGTGGTGTCGGGGTGTCTGGCTGCCCTGCTGTCTCTGCTGGTCAGCCTGAGAGACCTGATAGAGATGATGTCCATCGGCACCCTGCTGGCCTACACTCTGGTGAGACACCTCCAGCCTCACACTGGTCCTCTCACACACACCCTTAGAGATGAGGACATAGACTGGAGAGGACCAGACCTGGCCTAGTTTCTGGTCTGATCTGATCTGGTCTGATGTGTGTGTGTGTGTGTGTCTAGGTTAGTCTGTGTGTGCTGCTGCTACGCTACCAGCCCGAGAGTGACATCCATGGCTTCGTCAACTTCCTGTCCGAGGAACAGAACAACAGGAAGAAGGAAGGTGTGCTGGCCGAGTGTGAGAAGGACGCCTGCTCACCAATCAGCGAGGCCGATGAGTACGGAGGCGTGGCCACCAACACCTGTGGAGCCAAAAACCTCCCGTCGCTAGGCGACAATGAGATGCTGATCGGCAAACCCGATAAGACCACGTACACGGCCAGCCACCCTAATTATGGCACAGTCGACATGACGACGGGCATCGAATCCGAGGAGTCGGAAACCGGGTTCTCGCGGCGGTTAAAGAAGCTCATTGGTCCACATTACTACACTCTGAGGATCCGATTGGGTCTCCCGGGAAAGATGGACCGGCCCACCGTGGTCACAGGGAAGACGGTGACTGTGTGCGTGCTTCTGCTCTTCATCATCTTCTTCGTCTTCTGCTCCTTCATCATCTTCGGTAAGGAGACCAGCCCTGGAGGTTGGAATGGCTCAGGCTTTCTGTCACCACTGACTTCTGGTCTTCTGCATTCGAAATAAACACTTCAATTGTTTCAAATGCTACATCTGTCAAATAAATAAATAAATAAAGTGTATGTTCGACTAAAGGGAAAGTAAAATCTCCTCCTCCTGCTCCTCCTGCTCCTTCTCCTGCTCCTCCTCCTCCTTCTCCTGCTCCTCCTCCTCCTGCTCCTCCTCCTGCTCCTCCTCCTCCTGCTCCTTCTCCTGCTCCTCCTCCTCCTCCTTCTCCTTCTCCTTCTCCTTCTCCTCCTCCTCCTGCTCCTTCTCCTGCTCCTCCTCCTCCTGCTCCTCCTCCTGCTCCTCCTCCTCCTGCTCCTCCTCCTGCTCCTCCTCCTCCTGCTCCTCCTCCTGCTCCTTCTCCTCCTCCTCATTTCAAAATCCTCTTCCTCCTCCACGTCTACTTCCTCCTCTCTACAGGGGCAGGCTACATAGGTGAGGGTCGCTGGTGGGCGGTTCTCTTGCTAGTTTTCCTCATCATCTTCATCACCCTGCTGGTCGTCATCATCCTCCAGCAGCCGGAGAACCCGAAGCGTCTACCGTACATGGCCCCCTGCGTTCCTTTTGTCCCCGCCTCCGCCATGCTCGTCAACATCTACCTCATGCTCAAGCTGTCCGCCATCACCTGGATTCGTTTTGCCATCTGGTGCCTTGTGGGTAAGAGAAAGAGCCACCGTTTTATTGGATATTCTTCTTCTACTATAAGTCTACTACATATTTTACCACTTCTTATTCTACGTAACTACTATTAATAGTCTAGTACTTATTCTAGTCTACTACTTATCTACTTATCTAGTAGTCTACTACTACTAGCTATTCTATTTATTCTACTACTTACCTGTACTACTTTCTTATTCTACTTTGTGTTCTACTATTTACTCAACAACACCTTGTTTTCTCATGTTTTCAACGGCTTTCTTTTTTATTGGTACGCAATGTAAAATAAGAAAACTGACTTGACTCTCCAGAACGTAGGAGCAGAAGATTCTGTGCATTTTTTTCCCTCTTCCAGTGGGTTGGAGTTCTCTGGGGTGTTAGTTGCCATGTGAGTGGGATTGTAGGAGAACATTCTGGCTGCCTTTCTTCTCCCTGGGGAGAAGAAACCACAATCTGACTCAGCCTGAGTGGGAAGAGCATGTTTCATTTCCACGGACTGTTCACAAGGTTCAAGTGCGTGTGCTAGGGTATGGATACAGAAGGTCAAACAGTGTGTGTGTGTGTGTCTCCAGGTGTGCTTATCTACTTTGGCTACGGCATGTGGAACAGTACTCTGGAGATCTCAGCCAGGCAACAGGAGGTCCACGCCTCCACCTACCAGCGCTACGACCAGGGCGTGGACGAGGGATTCACCGGCTTCGACGACGACTTCTACCCCCCTAGCAACGACGCCTGGGGGGCCCCCGAGGGGGGATCTGGGCTGACTCCACCTCCGACCAACAAGGCCGGAGTGGATGGGACGGCACAGAAGGGCGGGGCTAAGAGCATAGCCAATGATGCCCTGGCGGAGGAGGATCCGATGGATTTCTGAAGAGACTGACTTGATGTTGCCCTGAATGTACTGCCTGTTTGCTGCCTGGGGATGGTGTATGTGTGTGTGTGTGTGTGTGTGTGAGTGTGTGTGTGTGTGTGTGTGTGTGATTTCACCCTTGGACTGGATTGTCACATTTTGTTTGATTGGTGAATGTTTGGTTGTTCAGCAATGCCTGTTGTTGTCCACCCTGTCACAATGTTCCTCACGCTGTTGTCTGCAGATCAAGGTTAGCATCGGTCCCATTCTCAGAGAGAGAGAAAGAGAGAGGAAGGAAGAAAGATAGAAAGTGTGTTTAGTTTACTGGCCATTTACTGGATCCTCTGAAACTCAAATGTCTTTGACAGAGTGTCAGCACAGTGTCTGTTTTTCCTAGATTCCTAGAAACAGACAGAGAGAAAGAGAGGGAGAGAGAAAGGGCAGTGTGAAGGAGAAAGATGAGATGAGTCAGCAACCCTCTTCCTGTTTCAACACACAGAGGAAGCTGTTAAAGCACTGAGCCCCAGGTCACTTCCTGTGTCCAGGTGTCTGATTTGCTGCTCTGCTCTGCTCTTCTTATCTATGATGGACAGAAACCAGCTGCATACACACACACACACACTGACACTGCTAAACAGGCCTATTTAAACAGTGGAACAGTCCTGTTATAGAAGCTAATGCTCATGGTCTGTTCTATGGACTGATCATGTTTCTGTGTGTGTGCATTCATGCGTGAGGGTGTGTGTGTGTGTGTCTATTGAAATAGTGACCAAATCGTCCAGTGAGATTCTAGTTAACTTGGTTTGTGTTAAATACAATACACAGTACTATTCCTCCCCTCCTCTTACAATCTGTCTCTTTCTTTCTCTTTCTCTCTCTCTCTCCCTCTCTCTTTCTCTCTCTCTCTCTCCCTCTCTCTTTCTCTCTCTCTCTCTCTCTCTCCCTCTCTCTCTCTCTCTCTCTCTCTCTCTCTCTCTCTCTCTCTCTCTCACACCAGACATATACACACTGAATGAATGATATACTGTACGAGATGGGCATTGATGGGCACAAATAGTAATTGGACTCGGCTTGCGATAGTGCCTTCATGTGTGTGTGTGTGTGCGTGTGTGTGTGTGTGTACACTAATGGCAAAAATATAGATTTTTTGTAGCCAGTATGCTTTTCCTCTTTCTATAAACATACATTTGTGTTGGTCTTACCTTTTGGTCCAGGTAGTCCCTTAGTTAGCATATGCACACACACACACATACACACTAGACACCCACACAACCTGCACCTGTCAGCTTTACCTTTCCAAAAATAGACGTAAGAGAACAAAGAGAGAGAAAACAAAGAGAAGGGGAGTGAGAAAGAGGGAGAGAGGAAGAGAGAGACAAGAGAGAGAGAAGAAAGAGAGAGAGAGAGAGAGAGGAGAAGAGAGAGGGAGAGAAAGAGACGGAGGGAGGGAGATAGAGAGACGAAGTGAGAAATAAAAGGAACTTTGAAGTGCTAACTGCATGGCTAGCTAACTGTCTGCTGTTCTGTGTGCCCTGTTCTTCTGTATGGTTTTCTGTTGCCTATCCTCCTCCTCTGCTTGGTTCTTCTCCTCTTCTTCTCTTCCTCTGTAGCTTTCGTCCTTTCATCCTCTTCTCTGCCTTGCTTGTGGGATGTGGGTTGAATTCTGTGTGATCGTATCTTTCCAGAGTGCTCCATAGACTGTACTAGGAAACCCCTAGGCACTCCCATGCCCTCCCCATAACCTCTGCCCCCACCCCCCTTCCTTTACCCCCCCCCCCCCCCGACCCAGCCTCTAACCTCAGCCCAGCCCATGTCCTCACCCCAGCCTCCAGCCCCTGCTGCTGCATTGGCCCCTACTGGGGAAGCCTTACATGTCAAATACACTAAACTGATGCCACGCTAGCCCTGAGCCCTGACCCCTGCCCTCCAACCCCTACTCCAGTTTCCCCTAAACTACACTTCCCAGAGTTCCCCTTTCCTTTTCAGGTATGGGCTTGCCTGTGTTCTCCTGTGAATGATTGTATGAAGTTGTATGCCAATCCCTATTTAATCCTCACATACTGTAGACAAACACACACAAACACACACAAACATACACACACACATTCATCTCAGCCAAAACATCCCTTCTTTACATTCATAACTCAGCCAAAACGAACAAGGGACATGGCCCTTGTGTGGAACTAGCTCTTTATCTTCTGTGTGTGTGTCTTTGCAAGTGTCTGTGTGAGGGATTGTTTGTGGGCATTTTTGTGTGTGTGCGCATGTGCGTGCATGAGTGTCTGTGTGCATGTGTGTGTGCACAAGTTTGTGGCCGTGTGTGTGTTTGTGTGTGTGGTTCTGGTTTTTGTGCCTCCATGTGGTTGTTTGGTGACTGTAGCATGCTGTCAAGCATGAGGCTCCTATCCCAGCTGTTGTCTTTGCATGTGGTGACTGACCACGCAGGATACTATAGAACTCACTCCAAAGCCCAACCCCAATCCATCTGACCCTTAACCCCTGGCCCTGGGTGCCTAATGAACGTGTGACACAAGGGTACAGTTGGTGCAGCTTACCGGAAATGAAAAACAAGTTACCCGGACAGCTCCAAACCGAATTACATCTCTGAGCTAAAGCCTAGCCCTATTGAACCAACCCGAAACTCTGTGCTTAAACCAGGTCCACCTCTATGTCTAAGGTCCCCAGGCGCACGTTTGACAGAGTGATCCATGTAGCAGGCCTCGAGGAGGGGGTGAGGGTGGGCTGGGGGGGTGACCCCATTACCATCAACCCCCCACCCCAACCTCCTCTACCACAGCCTCTGTTTACAAAGCAAGCCAAAGTCCCACAACCATCGTTTACTTTCTCAAAGACGAGCACCGTTCGAACAGAGCAGCTGTGGAGGGTTAGCTTCGAAACGAGTTCATCGCCGATACGGTCAACCCTTCATGACCCCCGGTAAGGCGCTATATTCTGTATGTTCACATGATCCAGACCATTTGCGTGATCCTTTAACTGACTGTAAGTTAACCACTGGGTGTTTTCTGTAGTAGTTTAAGAAGCAGGCCCATCACACCTAATCTGACCCATTAGACACTCCTGTGATGGATGCCTGACAGCATAGATAGAAGACGGCGAAACAGAAGAAACACTTTGACAAAGAAGGATTTTTCGATAGCTGTCTCCCAACCTTGCGCGTTTGAAACCGGAAAGGCGGAGCTTCAACCGCTGTTTCCCTTCCTGTGTCGTCATCAAACCACAGGGAAGCGTGACAGGAAGGTGTATATTTTTTAACAACTTCCGTCTAGATAGAAGGATAAGGCTCCGTTTAAGATGTTTTCTTTTCTTTTTATGGATCCAAGACCATTTATTCTACTCTATTAAACTGTTTAGAAATTAGGGCGGACTACTTTAGGTATATAAAAAAACTATTTTATTATAACTCTACAAAAAAAAAGACATTATCCAACTGACAACAACAAATGTTGCCACTATTGCTTTTAAAGCCCGCTACTATTTGTTACTTTGGTCTTGGGAGATGGTGCTGCCATGCTTCCCCTGTGCTTGTGTCCAGGCCTGGTGTGTCGGGGTGTCCAGCCTGTCAGCCATGTTGATGCTGGCTCTCTTTGCTGCCTGGATGTTCCTTTCTCCTCTGTATATTTTAGTACAAAGTTGTATAATGTAGTTGGGGTTTGTTATGTTGATGTTTTCTATGGTTTCCTCCTTGTGTCTGATTCTCTGCTCCTTGGTGCACTTCTCTGCTGCGTTGTTGATATCGCCTTCCATGCAAAAATGAAAGTTATATTTATTGCAAATACCAAACTAGTGACTCCTGTTTTACCTTGCTGTGTCGGGTTAATTGACTCAGGGATTCGAACACACACACGTACACACGTACAGAATACACACACAAAGACTCACGCAATACACTCACACATTAGCACACATATCAACTGTGAGAATGAGACTTGGGGAGTGCGTGGGGAGGAGTATGAGCAGGACAGCGTGTGACCGTGTTGTTAGGGGACAGAATCTTCTGTTCTGGTGTATCCAGCACAAGGACACTGATAGAACATTCTGGTAATGATGCATTGGCTGCTATCTGATTCTCTCTCACACACAAACACACACAGGTGGCTGTGCCACAGCTCGTTAAAAACAGACACACACTTGTCCACGTCATCATCCTTTATCTACAGAGAGATAACCGACAGGTCCTGGAGCCAGATGGACTGAGCAGAGCACAGCCCAGGATTACAGAGTACATGACAACCCCCCCACACACACACCTCAACTTCCTGTGTATGTGGGTCAAATTTAAATTATTTCGCCAGAGACAGAGAAAGAGGGAGAGGGGAGGAGGGAGAAACAGAGACGGAGATAGATAAAGGGACAGAGGGAGAAAAATTGAGTGGAGAGAGCAAGAGATAGAAACCAGCAGATGATCTTATCCTTTTCTTATCAATCTTCACCAAGTCGTAACTCTGTTTCCACAAAAACTGAAGACACGCACGCCTGTCTTTGTCGGAATTCTCATCTTTATTACATCAAACCAAACAACAGTACGTCAACGGAACAAGAATGGAAAAACACTGGAACACATAGATCATAATAAATAACTGAGGCTAAGACTGCAGAGGTCCAGAGATGATACGTGACGCAGAGAGGTGCTGTGGTCTCTGAGCACCAGCGGGACCAAGGGCCAGGCTTGTGTACAAATCGTTCAAGGTCAGGACCCTGTTTCTGGTTACCCAGATGAGACGGAATGGTTTCACTCCCCAGTGGATACTCAGACATCCACACCTAAGCCAACTCTGCCCGATAGGCTGGTCCAATCTGATTGAAGACATATTGGCATGTGGTTCATATCCACTGCCAGGATGAGGAACTAAAAAGTGGTCTCACAGAATACTAGCATTTCATAAACTTTAGCATGTCTGTGGTCTGATTCAGTTTCTAATGATCCTGTCCTATTTACACACGTGAAATGCTCAAAGAAATATAACCGATTCATTACACTTAACGAACCCCAACGTAAAAGGTACACATCTTTATGTTGAAAAAAAAAGCACATTAACATTGAAGAATATAAAATTGAAGAAAAAACGATTAAAAACAAACAAAGCTCAGTTAAAAAGTCCATCAGGGCAGGGCATGTGGGTAGGACCCCTGGTTTGTCTGCAGACATCACCTCGGACGCCTATCTAATTACTTAACCTGGGGTTGAGTCTGTGCCACACCCCCCTGCAAAGGATGCTGGGAGATTAGCTCAGCTGTACAAAAACCATCCATTGTGGTTTGAAATAGAGCTTCCCAAATAAGTGTGTGTGTTTGTGTGTGTCTTGGCTAGTTGGCTAGGGTTGTCGTTGGCCTCAACCTCAGACGTGGGCACTCTTGGCATGGTTGGAGGAGGGGGGGGGCTGGTTTGGCCCCCCCTGTTTAGAGTAGTAGAAACGTCCGTTGTCCTGGTAGGGGTGCTGGGACTCTGAGGAGCAGCAGGTGAGGAGGGAGCCCCCCAGCAGGCAGAGGGCGGCGCCCACCCAGCCGGCGTACAGGGAGAAGCCGAACGACATGAGGCCCTGCTCCTGGTGGGCTCCGATGGGGAACCACACGGTCGATATGATCCCACACATGGCTGGGGGGGGGGGGGGGGGAGAGGGGGGGGGGGGAGAGGGGGGTGCATGGTTAGAACACACCTACACCAAGCATTTGCAGACATGCACACACAAATATAAATATGAGAGAGAGAGAGAGAGAGAGAGAGAGAGAGAGAGCGAGAGAGAGAGAGAGCGAGAGAGAAGAGAGAGAGAGAGAAAAACACATAAAACACGCAGTCTTTGCATTCTGTGTTTCACACTGTGAAGTAAGACATTGCATACAAATGGAGAGGATATAGACAGAAACATGATAACACTTTTTTTACATTGCTTTTTGATGGCCAGTGTGTGGGCTATAGATGTTGGAAAACCGTCAGATATAAATAACACGCACGCATGCACACACACGGTGACACACATGCTAGCAGAGGGGTAGGGCAGCAGCTGAAGTTCCACTGTGAACAGGAACAGAGAGGGTGTGGAGGAGGTGGGAGGGGAGGAATGCACACTGGACTCAGAGGGTGGGGAGGATCCACTGACAGGAACTGTGTGTGTGTGTTTGTTTGTGTGTGTATGTGTGCGAGTGAGTGTATGTGTACACTGTGTGTGTATGTGTTTTTCAAAACACTCTAGGGAGGAAGACAGTCATGTTTTGTATCCTCTGCTCTCAGCACCTCATAAGGACTAGAGCTGGTAGTCCAGTGTTTCAGCAAGGTAGTGCAGGGTCAGGGGTCAGGGGTCAGGGACTGGGGTAGGGCTGGGCATGAGGTCGCGGTTTCCTGTCTGGGAGGTTAACACTCATCCAACGGCTAACTAACCTAGATTCGGTTCATATTATGAACAATTTATATACATACATGGAACAGAGTGCAAAGTATTACAGCAGTATGGAGTTAAGTATTGAGTGTGCAATATTGTGTGGAGGGCAAAATAGTTGTGGGTCTAGTCCCCAGAATTGTTACGTTGTTTGGTCCACTAACAAGTTTAGTAGCTATGCTATGGAGTCAATTACCCAGTTTGGAAGCAAGGTTATGGGGTCAGTTACCTGGTTTAGTAGCTAGTCTGAGGGTTAGGGTTAGGGTTAGCTACTGAACTAGGCAGCTTGACCGCTGCCTAGTTCAGTAGCTAAGCTGAGGGGTCAGCTGTAAGTGGGTGGAGGGTTTCAGTGTCTTACCTACGAGGAGCAGGAGGACGCCCCCCAGGACAGAGCGCTTGTTCTTAGCGCTCTCCGGCTCTCCGCCCAGGTTGATGCAGGGCATGGACATGAGGACAAGACCCACCGCAGGCAGACCCAGGATAGAGCCCGTGATCATCAGAGCTCTCGACGTCTGGATGTACGCTGAACACACACATAAACACACACACACGCATACACACACATTTTTACACAGACACACACACATATACACAGAAACACATTCATATACATATAATATGCATATATATATGTATATACATATACATATAAAGAGTCTGCTAAATTCATAAATGTAAATATACACAATGTTAATTTGTCAGCAGTGAAATGAAACCTCGCTCCTTTCTGTGGACAGGATAGAGAAGCTCCCAGGGGCTAGTTTCTCTTTTATTAATAAAGATGAACGATTTTTGACTACACACAAAAAATTACAACGAATTTGTTACAGTGCAGAAACGTTTCTCCGTATACAAGATGTTTAAAGCAATAACTGCAAGTTATTAGAAACTGCAAGTTATTAGAAACTGCAAGTGGCAGCTCGGATCTAAGATGGATTCGAGAGACCGCAGATGCGGCTAGTTTGTTAAACGTTTTAGATCAACACTTGTATTATTGTTTTTGTTGATTTTATGTAAAGCACTTTGAGCTGCAATTCTTGTATGAAAAGTGCTATATAAATAAAGTCTTACTTACTTACTAAAGAAATTACTGGAAGAGAAGACTAAAGACGACAAGAAGAGAAGTTTCTAGTCTAGGTTTACCTGGCAGCTCCAGGATTTGGGTCAGAGATATACAGTGGTACAGGGCTGTGGAGATGACGCACTCGGCCCATAGGCCTTTGGCTCCCAGCTCGTCCATCTTCTTACAGGTGTTCATGCATATTTACACGTCACCACCCAGTCGTTGGTGGCCGTGGCGATCAGGATGCCCACCCAGCCAATGAAGCTGAGCAGAAAACCGCACATCTGAAGACAGGAGTTCGCCATGAGGCAAATAATCCCGGGTTAAAGTATGAAAAAAGAATCCCCCAAAAGCACCAAATACTAGTTGATATAGATCAGTTGCGTTTGGCAGAGTATGTTGTAAAAGGCACTTGTATTGATTTTAGTGATGATATTCCAAAAGTGTTAATCCAATCTGAAAATGATCTCTCAATACAATAATTCCTTCAGTTTGGGGAAAACTCACTTCTTAAGATTGAGAGAAGCCGCTTCTACATGGGTTTTATATGGGAAAAGTTATTTTGGAGGAAGACCACCCAAAAACGTCCAACCAATGGGATGCTTGGAAATAAAAAAATTATTATCTCCTCCTATGGCCCCTGGCCGTAGCCTTTTCCATGGCTATGGCCCGACCCTTCTCTCATTATAGAACATTATTGCCACCTGTTGGCTTGTGGAGGTATCAGTGACGCCTGTAGCTGCTAAATTGTTCAAACTGGACTGAATGACTAGCAGGACATTCAACCATTTCACACGCTCTACTTTAATACATTATAATTATTTAAAGGATAACTTGTCCCGCTATACAATTAATAGACAGCAGGCATACGGAGGTAAGTTTTCTGCCGAGTTGAGAGCTTTCTAGAGTTATGCAGTTGAATGCCACCTACCAGGAGTCAGGTGGCTGAGCGGTGAGGGAGTCGGACTAGTAAGGGCACTTCACCCTACTTGCCTCGGGTGAATGTCCCTGTACGTACTGTAAGTCGCTCTGGATAAGAGCGTCTGCTAAATGTAATGTAAATGTACCAGCCAATCAGAAACACCAGCAACCGCTCCCCTCCTCCATATGTAGTAGTCCCAAACGTTGACAGGAATGGTAATCTCACGCCAACTGTTGATACAATTTGAAGGCCCTGGACTAGCCTAATGACTTATTGGCGCTCTCGATATTACTGTAAATTACGGCTCGATCCACTCCGGAAACACTGAATCTATATCTCGACCAATTTAGTTATATTTTATAATTTCATATACTTCATAACACCTCGATTCATGATTAGAATCTGTTTGCACATTCATAACTAATGACGCCACTATGATGCAGTTCTCCCTGCGGCCACTAGAGAGAGTCATATGATTACATGTTTAATTTCGGGTGCAGTGGTCTTTAAATGAAAGATTACCTCCGCCATTCATTTCCGTTTGCAACATACGGCGGGGGTGTGATATGATGGGAGCAAGATGAGCAGTGATTCCACGACCCCCATCTTAAAGACGCCCTGATAAGACTTGATAACGGAAGCCAACAGGCACTAACAATCTAAATTAATTTAAGGGTTTATATTTTTACATGGGTTCCTCAATCCCTGCCCTACCTCTGGCTGTAATAGATTAATTGACGTGTACGTGATACCAACTCTGTCATGAGAGATTAATTAACAATTCACAAATCTAAGACAGGTTGTCATCAAGCCTCCATGGTGATGGATGGAGGTGTGGAACTGAGACCCTTTCTATGTCTAGATTTCATATTCCTTCAAGTCCATTCCCATTCTAACATCCATCCCTCCCTCAACTCATGTGGTTCCATTTGAAACAGCTGAACACATCTCCATCATGTTGATAAGTAGCTGTGACCACCCAGCCATGTAAACACACACTGTGACGCTCCACTGCTCCTAACTCTCTCTCTCTCTCTCCCTCCCAAACTCTCTCTCTCCGTCGTCTCTGTAGAACTCTCTGTCTCCTACTGTCTCCATGCTTGATTACTCTATCTTTGTCTGTTTCTCTCTGTCTCTCTGTCTGTTTCTATTTCTGTGTCTCTCTCGTCCTTTGTTTCCTCACTCATTTCATTCATCTAATGGAGGAGCTATAGCTCTGGAGAACAGGCAAAGAGACACAGATGTTGCTTAGGGAGATGGAAAGCAAAGGGAGAGAGAGAGAGAGAGAGAGAGAGAGAGAGAGAGAGAGAGAGAGAGAGAGAGAGAGAGAGAGAGAGAGAGAGAGAGAGAGAGAGAGAGAGAGAGAGGAGAGAGAGAGGAGAGAGAGAGAGAGAGAAGAGAGAGAGAAGAGAGGAGAGAGAGAGAGAGAGAGAGAGAGAGAGAGAGAGAGGAGAGAGAGAGAGAGAGGAGAGAGAGAGAGAGAGAGAGAGAGAGAGAGAAAGCTATATAATGCAAATATAATTTAAAACCTGAGAGAACGAGAAGGATGTCTCCGTAATTCCCGCATAGTTTGTCTGATACAGGAGGAGTGAGGCAGCATGGGAATGGAATATTATGCTAATATG